>NC_053024.1:315010866-315310866 GCF_003073215.2 Triticum urartu | reverse complement strand
AACGAATTTCAGGGTGCTTAGTTTTGTCAAAGAATTCCAGGGTGCTTAGTTTTATTTGAGGGGTGTGTTGTGCTGGAGACCATTAACTTATCATTGTGAGAATCGGCTTATTTTTGTCATGTAACATGGTCAACGGGTTTGACGTGAAAATAACAATGTCTAATGGCGTTTCTAATATACGCTGCCTCCCCCAGATTTTCTTTACAGAGGCAACATAGAACTATATGAGTGCCCTATTAAATTTTGGAATTATTCCAGTTTGTTCGGCCTTTTTTATACATTAATTGAGTTTCTGGTCATTTAATGTGCATAATTAAAATTTGAACTACAAGCACATGCTCCCGTGCACCAAAGTTGATTGAAAAATCACATGTGTGTCCTCGGGTGAATTTCTAGGTCACATGCAAGAAAGGGAATGAAATTCAAACATCTGGGCACCGTGGTTCTGCCGAGAACATTGAGAAGCTTGGTTTTAAAATTCTTGTAAATCCAAAAAATGCCTGAAAATCATGAAACTTGGCATGGTGTCATGTCATGGTACTACCATGATGTGGTTAAAAAATTAGCAGAATAGGAACAAGTTTTGGTATAAGTTTCTTACAAACCGGAGCTTCTCTCAAGAAGGCTCGTGGTTCTGAGAGGGAACGTGTCACCTTTGTGTGCACAATTCAAATTTTAAATACAAGCACATGCTCCAGTGCACCAAAGCTGGTTGAAAAATCACATGTGTGTCCTCGGGTAAATTTCTAGGTCCCATGCAAAAAATGGGAATGAAATTCAAACATCTGGGCGTCATGGCTCAGCTGGAAACATTGAGAAACTTGGTTTTTTAATTCCTGTAAATCCGAAACACGCATGAAAATCATGAAACTTGGCTTGGTGTCATGACATGGCACCAACATGTTGTGGTAATTTTGCTGTCCGATTTGCGAAGGCACACACATTAACAATATCAACAAAGTCATTTTGGAACAAGTGTTGTCACGTTACAATCGGAAACACAAGTATTAGTGAAACCGTGGGCGTTCTATTTACCATTTACGTGCCGCCATGCGTCCCCTTTTTTTATTAGCTAGGAGGCGCCGTGCATGGTAGCTATTTGAGTACGGGAGGTGTGCGAGCCCTTTGACCTCCATCTGCCGTCCACCTCTCTCCCAAGGTCTCCATTAATGGCGCCCGAGCCTCTGTTTAATGGTGTGGCAATGTCTCACTCGACTGAGATTTAAGAGAGAAAAAAGAAAATCTGAAAATAAATTTTTACACGGATCTTGATGTAAGATCCGACGGACCTATATAGCATCTACTGCGACTTATAGCAAGACTGATGAATGTGCAGGTCGCACATGGCACCAACACGACACGAGCTCCGTCTGCCTGGTGTGCATGCCGTCGGGTGAGTTGTCCAAGTATAGACACAACCAGGCCCTCATTGGTATTCGCGCCTCGACTTTGGCTGGTCATAGTGGAGAGTAGCATAAACTAGTTACTAGTCTATGTTACTAGTACCTTCATAGTGGGTAGTGTCATATAGTATATGCATAATTTGGCGACGAGCGCTTTCTATATGTACCACCTTTTTTCTTTAATTACATCTTGTTAGTTTTGCTCCATGGTGCAATCCATTGATACTACTACTGTAGAAATGTATACATTTTTAAAAGGCTAGAGGGCGGGGCAGTCTAGCTTGGTCCTTTTCACGAGAGGCGAGGGACTTTGTGATTTGACGGCTCATTACTGCTGGAAGGCGGGGCCTTGTGATTTGACTGCTCGTATAAATGTGCGGACGACCTAAGGAGGAGCAAAGAACCGTGCGGTATACTCAAGTTTTCCACTGGAGTACGACGGAGGAGTACGAAACACGGCAGCCCAATGCCATATCCTCTACTCTCTACTCTTATTATATATTACTAGCAAGAGGCATTGTTCTATTGGCGATAAAGAATGATCTAATTTGCTAGTCATCTCATTTTTAGCATTGTTCTATTCATGCCTGGCAGAGAAGGTGACACGTGCGGCCAAACACCCGAAGCAAAATAAGAAACACAGGAGGAAAAGAAGAAGGAGGATTATCACCCCATAAAAGAAGGAAGACGCATACACAAGTCCGGGGCGCTGCTCTCACTACATGAAGGGTTGCTGGCCACGGAGTCACAACTGCTTCTTCATCGCCTCCACGACCTCCATCTCCTTGCGCGTCTCCTCTGCCATCTTCATCATTTTGTCCATGACGCGGGATTTCTCGACGCGAGCCTTCATCATCTATTCCACGGCCGCATTACGTACCTTGACAGCAATCGGGTGCTTGATGCGGAGCTTCGCCAACTCCTCCTTCTGTTCCATGACGAGGGCCTGCAACATCTTCATCGAGGAACTACTATTCTCATGCAGCTTCTTCCAGCCATCGTTCTCCTCCTTCAGCAGGTAGAGCTCGTGGCAGAGCTTCGCCTTGTCCTCCTGAAGTTGCAGGATTTCGCCGGTCGCCTTCTTCTCTGAGGCAATGCTCTTCTTCAGCAGCATCACCAAGCTGGCAGTCAACTCCCCATGCTCATTGAGCTCAGCGGGCATGTCATCGAGGCTCTCCTTCAGCAGCTCCACCTAGCCGTGGATGAACTCCTTCTGCTTATTGAGGTCCTTATTGAGCTGATCGGGCATGCCGTCGAGGGATAACGACTCCAGCACCGCATGTTCACCTCCGCGTGTAGGGTGCTCCTGGGAGCCATCGCCTGCCCGTGAGTGATCTTTCGAGGTCTCTGTGTGGCGGCGAGCCCTCTCTTTTTTTTCCGCAGCCTTGGTTGCCGCTCCCTTGTTATGAGTAGTTCTCGACCTAGAGCTCTGCACACCGGCCATGGCAAGGACAGACGAACAAGGAGGACTTACGAGGAGGAAGGTAGAGTAATTTCCGGTTAGGTAGTTCCCCTTTTTATAACCTAAGTACTAGCACTAGTACTAAAACCTACATAGTGGGAACACGTTCAGGTTTGGAACGTACTGGTAGGTGTGAGCAGGCTTGCACTTAATTGTAGCACTAGTACTTTTGAATGTGGTGGGAACAAGGTAAAGATTAATTGATGGTTTTTGGTTTCGAGGCCCGAAATGGCTCCCGATGAGTTTAGTGGAACATAAATTTCAAGTAGACTACACAGCTCAGATGCGTAAATATTATGTTACTGTCAAAAATTGGCACAAAATATGAAGGAGACAAATGGAAGTACTACTACTAGCAACCCATGATTTAACTACTCGCATGCGCGCAGTACTACGCGCATGTCTTTCTTCCGCCCTCATGTCCACTCAATTTGCATGCGCTTTATTACTTGACATCAATTAAGTGAAGGACTTTACACACGTCAAATTATCACATGGGGTGGATATTGGTACAAAATTGCGTCCGCCCGTGTACCCACGTGTGCGTGCGAGGGAATGAGTGCGTGCGTGGCGTGCGTGCACATCTATGCTTCATGCATTTACCGCTAGTGCGGCTCAGGGAGGATGAGTACATTGTTCTGGAACCAGCAGCACGTCACTATGATCAATCAACACAAGGATGTCGCGACAACGCCTCCACATGTGCCACGTGGCTTCATGAACTGTAAGAGAGACACTGTGTAGCGTGCCATTGTGTTTTGCACATACTCGAAGTACTAGTAAGGTACACGTGCATTGCACGCGTCAGATTTTGCAACCAAATTATGAATAAATACCACACTGTAGCATGTAAGCTCTGAGTCATATATGCCTGATGTAGACCTTCGTTTAATTCTTATAGTTCATCTCATTCAAAATCAATTAGTTTTTATAAAAAACCTAGGGCCTCTTTGATTCGTAGGATTTCCAAAACGCGGGAATAGGAAGAACATGGGATTAGAGTGGAATGTCATCTTGAATCCTACAGGATGGTACGAGTGTTTGATTATGCATAGAAAAAACGCAGAATTCTTTCAAAGAGGTTTGAGTGGATGGGATGTTTCCTATGAAATCTAGTGCAAATGAACATATGGAAAAATTCGTATGGTTTACAATCCTACGAATCAAACAACCAAGATAGAAAAAATTCCTAAGGATTAGAATCCTCCAAAATTCCTTCGAGAATCCTTTGAATCAAAGAAGCCCTTAATCTATGTTATGATTCATGGAATTGCGCATTGTAAAGCATAAAGTAAAAAAAATAATGGCAATTCAACTAGAAAAAAAGTTTGGGCAGTTATGATACGTAAGATTCTAGAACAAAGGAGAACCATTGTTGTTTTGAGATTTGTGCATTATGCTTAAGTTCAACCGTGGAGTCTGCTAGATTGTACATGTGGCAAAATTCGGTGGGGGCTAGAAGATGGTGCGAGGGGCTGAGTGGAGGGAGACTATGAAGGAGTGCACAACTGTGAGATTGATATTTAGAGAGAGGGGGCGAGAACGTGTGATGTTGCACGCAGTGGCGGAGCCATGAAAAATGTCCCATGAGCTAGGGGGCCAAGCATTGCTAATCCTTTACGAGGAGGGACAATTCATCAACTTAAACCATTTTTACCAGCAATTGTCTAATGATCACATTCATATTAGCCTCGGTATATAGTGATGTTAGGGGGGCAGGGTCATTGTTGCCCCCTGTCTTCTCCATTGTGCGCGCGTCTGAGAGATGAAGCAGAAGTCATTGATGATGAGAGGGGGCATTGGATATATAATTAATGTGGGTGTATTAGCTATATATGTAATACTATATAGAGAGGTATAGATTGATCGATGTGGACGTGGGAAATAGGGTGAGACCTCACTAGATATATAGATTGATCGGTTTATGTGGAAAACTATGAAAGACCTAGCTATATACACACACACACACACATAGAGGAACATCGATCGTTGCACATGCACGTGAGAGATAAAGAATGCCCGATAGAGGGGGATGTGTGTGTGTGCCTTCATGGGAGACCGACCTGAAGAAAAAGATTGCATGTGTGCGATGGATAATGCTGACTGGTAGTGTGTGTGCATGCATGCACGAGAGAAAGTTAGTGGTACAATTACAAAGAGAAGACCAATGCGTGGGTGTAAAAGACTAGGTGAGGTCATAATCAATGTAAAGTTGAATTCAAATATTTGAATAAGAGATCATGATGTTTGAAATCCATGCATGCATGAATATAATGGAGATCTGCGCGGTGTGGTTTGGAAACGAGCATGTTGTAATGTATACACATTGAACAAGGTCAGACTGGTTTGAATTTGAGATACCGATGGCAGACATCGTTTGGACACATTGCATCAGTGCATGGACACACTATTCTAATTGGAGATGATGGGTGGCTTTCGCATCACATATCTATATCTATACCCCTATATATTATATTTTATATTTTTATATAGTGTGCGGATAACTTTAACTTTAAAAGATGGTCGTTGGATGAGGCCAATCCGATAGTGCAGAGCTGGCAAATTTGAGCACTAGTGGCCGTTGGATATCATCTAGATTGCACCAGATTTTGCCACATGTACAATCTAGAAGACTCTATGGTTGAACTTAAGCATAATGCACAAACCTCAAAACACAAGCACTTCTTCTTTGTTCTAGAATCTTCCGTATCAGAATTGCCCAAATGTTTTTCTACATGATTTGTTTTTACTTTATGCCTTACAACGCACAATTCCATGAATCTTAAAATAGATTAGCTTTCTTATAAAAACTAGATGATTTTGAATGAAATGAACTATAAGAATTAAACGAACATCTACATCATGCATATATTACTCAAAGCTTACATGCTATAATGTGGTATTTATTCATAATGTGGTTGCCAAATCTCATGCGTGCAATGCACATGTACCTTACTAGTCTAAATGGTGTCTGTGTGTGTGCTGTGCGTGCTAAACACATTATACGTAGTATATCATACTAGTCTAAATTCTCTTTTTTTCCTTTGGGTACACGTTAAGCTTGTTCTCCCGAAATTTCCAGCCGCGCCTTGTTATGCCGAAATTTCAAGCTAGCGTCCCAGTCTATCGTGCTACGAAACTCCCGCCTCTTCAACCCGCGCCTTGTTACCCCAAAATATTTAAGATAAATCTTTGTCTCGTTGTGCTCCGACAACTCCCTCCATCTCAACCCACGCCTTGCTATTCCAAAATTACAACGCACGCGAAAACTCCCACCTCCTGTGAAATCCCGACACGCGAAATGCTCGTGATACCCCTGAAACGAAAGAACCGCCTCAAATTGGTGGGGGTACTTTCGTAACTTACCCCACATTTCGGACAATCGCGTCCCTAAGACATGGTTCCCCCACTCCCATCCCATCTGCCCACCCATTCGTACACCGAGGCCGGCAAAACCCGCGAAGCCCCACATCCTCCTTCATCCGCCACCCAGCCGGAGCCTCTTCCCCGATGACGTCGTCCACAGCAACACCTCGACATCCCTCATCCACCGTACCGGATGAGGATCTGTCGTCGATCTGGTCGTCCCACCGGTTCAGCCACCCTGTCCTCCACCTCCAAGGAGTTGCCCCGACGTTCCCCTTGTCTTTCGCTCCACCTCCATTCCCACACCGCCGTCTTCACCTGCACCACCGAAAGAGCATCATCATCACCGTTTCCTCGGATGAAGTTGTGGCCTAATCAGCGCCACCAAAGAGGTTGTACACTAATCGCCGCATTTTCTTTTTGATTTGATCTCACGGTGCTGCTGGCGCTCGGTCCCGAGCCAACATGGTGCGGCTCCATCCACGGCGGCGTCGTCGGCCACTTCCTCCACGGTGTCGCTCCCTCGGCGGCGACGTCCACATCAGTAGGAGCTGCTGCTGCTTTAGCTCTCGCTCGCGCTACTGCTCTGCTCTTGCTCTCGGTCCCCTGCCTGGTCTGCTCTTGCTCGTGTTGCTTCTCTCGCTCTTGCTCTTGCTTGTGATGCTGCTCCGATTTAGCTACACTTCAGTCGACTGAATCGACTTTTGTGTCAGACGATTTTCAGGGGGGGGGGGGGGGGGGCTCGCCGGAGTTAAGGAAGAACCAGCCCCAACGGGGAGGAGGGCTCACCGGAGAGGTACCCCACTATCTATCTTAGGGTTCAGGGTGGGGGCGGTGGTCGCTGGCGGTGGTGGGTGGTGGTGTGGGGATTGCCGGAGAAAAAGCTCGGCACGGGGGGGGGGGCTACAGGAATGGCCGGGGCGGCGGTGGACCGGCGGTGGGGAGTGTTTTCGGGGCGGGCGGTGCAGCGCACCGCCGGCCGCGGGCGGCGGGGGCGGCTGTTTGGCTAGTGCTGGCTGGCGGCTCAGGGGGTGGAGGTTGAAGATGAATTGCTGGCCCTTGATTTCATATCCAACGGCTGCAAAATTGACTGACCAGAGATGAAAAAGTTAGTCGACTGACGTGTAGCCTCACCTCTAGTGCGTTCAGTTTCGACAGTAAAATTCAGTTTTGATAGTTAAGTTCAGTTTTGACAGTTAAATTCAGTTTCGACAGTTAAGTTCAGAGATGATCGGCTGATGTATACATCTAGCACTTTGTGGTTATGTATTTTACGTCATCTATTGGATATGCTATTAGAATTCCACTCAGGTTAACGTTGTCTCTCTTGTCCTGCTTCAGCCTCGGCGTCGTACAACTCACTGGAGCTACTCCAACGACGAAACCCTCGATCACAGCGGAGCGGTACCTCGGGCTCCATCTCCAGACGCCTAAGATCTTCTTCCCCTCCTCCGACAGCCAAGTCAGCCGGAGCATCCTTACCGGCCAACCCAATCACGCTGAGATCGACATGGCTTCGCCAAAGAGGTTGTACACTTCTTGTGGTTTGACTTAATCTCACCATGCTTCTTTGCATCTTGTGATCTTCCAATTCTTGTGAACCAAACACCCAGATTGGCAGAAATCCTGTGTTTTAAAATTCTCTATTTTGCACGTGCATTCCTATCCTATTCCTTTCTATTTCATATCCCTGCATTGTTAGAATCCTCAAATTCAAACAAGCCCTTACACAATTACTTCTGTTACAGATATGTGTCGAAGAAAACCTTGTGTGGTTTGTCCTGCTCCTGCGGTGCTGTGTTCCACCCCAGCTCAGCTGCCCCAACGACGGAAGGGTTCACCACAGCAGGGATCCGCTCTCCAGACTGTCTTTCACCGCCTCAGATCTTCTTCCCTGCCGTCGGCAGCCACGACAACTGCATTACCATCATCAACTGAGCAGATGACCTTGAGGATTACACGGGTCCGCAAGAGAGGTCGCACTCTTCTGTGTCTTCTTACTTTATGCATTGCTTAATATGATGACATGCTACTTTATCATCGTGTTCACCTATTAGACTTCGACTCAGGTCCAAACTTATGCTGAAACTTGAGTTTTTAAATGGTTGTGGGGTACATATTGGGGCAGCAATCAGTACTATATGTCTACTATCTGGTTAATCCCGGGTGTCTACTATGAGTTTCATGTTGGGTGCAAACAAACATTAAAGGAGCCATTATCTGTATTTTTCAACTAAAGCTATTATCTGCCTGCTATCATTTGTTTTGGGTCTATCCACAGTTTGCTACCATCACTTTGGATTTGTGCATGCACTCCTTACATAATCTCACTATGTTTTATTCCTATGCATGTCAGTTATTGTACACAATGGAACTGAACATGTAGAGCAAAAGAGATGAGCCTTGCGTGGCAATAAAATTTCATGCAGACGTCGCTCCATGGTGGGCGCAAATGCAGCCCCCCTCCACCCATTTCGGATCGTAATCAAGAGGAAGATAACTGTTCTGAGGGGGATTCAGAAGCAGAAGACCACTCCTATTTACCCCATGAGGTCTTCACTCTAACTTGGCATGCTGATGTTGGTAAAATCATGCATATGGTGCCTTGCATTGCTTATTGTATACATTAAAGATGTCATCTGCTTAGTTTAGACATGCTTTGTGTCAATGCCATCTGTTTAGTTTCTTTATCGTATATGTGAATCATGCAATGCCATATTGTTTAGCCAGGCATCATATATGTGAATTTTGCAATGCCACCCTGGTTAGCCAGTCATCTTATATGTGAATTATATCATGACATCATTTTTATTATGTGTTAAATTTGTCAACAATTTTAGTACATTCAATTATTCTTCCTGTGCATCAGCCATTCGGCACGGTCATGGAAAAATCTGGAGTGGAAACAATGTTTTCAGAGCACATAATGCTATCTGACGAAGCGCATGTCTTGCTGGTTACAGATAGCTCCTTAGAGGAGGATTCAGAGCTAGATGACCAGTCCTAGTCCCCCCCCCCCCCGAGGTGCATGCTCTAACTTGGCAGGGTTATGTTGCTCATATTGTGCGTATGGTATCTTGCATTGCTATGTCATTTGCTTAGTTTAGACATGCTTTGTGTGAATGCCACATGTTTAGTGTCTAATTACCATATATGTGAATTATGCAATGCCATCTTGTTGCAAGACATTATATATGTGAATTATGCAATGATATCTTGTTTCAAGGCATTATATATGTGAATTGTGCAATGCCATGCTGTTTAGCCAAGCGTCATATATGTGAATTATATCATGCCGTCCTTTTTTTGTATTTCTCATTGCTTTTGCCAACAATGTTTGTATATTCAACTACTCTTCCTGTGCATCAGTCATTTGAATTGGTGATGGAGAAATCTGGAGTGAAAACAAGGTCTTCAGAGCAGACAATGCTACCTGGTGAAGCAGATATCTTGCTGGTTATAGATAGCTCTTCAGAGGAGGATTCAGAGGTAGATGACCAGTCCTATTATCCCCCTGAGGTGTATGCTCAAACTTGGCAAGGTTATATTACTCATATCATGCATATGTTGTATTGCAATGCTTAGTTTTTACATCATATACACGATATTGACTGGCATCTCCTTAGTTGACACATCATATATGCGATTGCCCTCTGCTCACTTCCTTAGTATACAAATCATATATTTGAATTATATCATGCCATGATGTTTACATAGACAGCATGTATCTGAATTATGGCATGCCAACCCATTTTCTAAAGACATAATATAGTTATATCATCTCATCCTGTTCACACTTCACATAGTCATCATATTTTGAATTATGTCATTCTATCCGTGAATTATATCATGCCATCATGTTTCCATCGATGTCATGTTTGTGATTTATGGCATGCCAACCACTTTAATAGACACATTGTATAGTTATATCATGTCATCCTGTTTACATAGTCATCATATTTTGAAGTATGTCATTCTATCATGTTTAGTTAGCCATCATACATGTGAAATTGTCTCATGCTATCCTGTTTAATTAGCCATCATATATGTGAAATTATGTCCTGCTATTCTGTTTGGTTAGACAACATAAATGTGAATTATTTCATGCCCTGTTTTCTTCCCTACTATCAATTGCACCTGTCTATCTTACAATGTCTGTACATTCAATTACTTTTCTTGTTTATCAGCCATTTCAATTGGAGGGGGTGATGGCAGTATCTGTGGGAGTAAAAACATGGTCTTCAGAAAAGATCGTGCTACCTGTCGATGGAGATAGAACCACGGTTGTACTTGCCCAAGAACCAGCCCCACCACACATAACCCAGACTCACGCAGATTGTACCCCTACCCAGTTGGACAGAGAACCAGCTACACCCCTTCTAACCCCAACCCCAGCAGATAGTAACCCAGTTCCCGTTGACACAGCACCATCTCCACCACAAAGCACCCAAACACGGGCAGTTAGTAAGGCAACTGCAGTGCCCAAAGCACGAGGACCACCACTCCGAACCCCAAGTCAACGCTTAAAGCAGAATAAGAATTGTTCTCAGGTCAGGTTCCGTAGCTATGGTTCATACTACTTTGCTCTTGCATCACTGTATTTACTCATACCAACTAACTTCAAATTTGAAGGATGCAATTGAAACTCCAATGGCGCAACAGGTATGTTTTAAACATGTTTCTTTAACGTGTTTGCTATTGTAACTTGCTCTATGTTGATTTCAGTTTCAATTGAATAAACAGTTGTGTTCCCATGCCATGCACATTACAAGTGTTGTTATTGCTATGTAGTTTCCCACACTTATATTATGTCTATGCTGCTTTGTCTTAAATAGATATGATTCGAACTGTATCTATCTTGATTTGGCAACATAAACTAGAATGATATAGACCATACATTGACCATACTACATAGATATATATTTGTTTCATGTTGTTATCCTGTCCACCTTACTACTGAACTGGTTTACCAAAATGAGTTTCATATACTACATTGTAAAACTATGATGTGTTTGTTTGTTTCTCTTTTAGAATGCGAATAAAATATTGGAGAAGAGTACCCTGTTATGCAATGGTAAAGGAAGTAATGCAGATAAGGTTCAAGATAGTGAGACATCCCTGTTGGTCTCCAAGAAAGTTGATAAAAACTATATTGAAGACACTAAGACAACCCCAAAGTCCTGTCTTGATGTAGTGTTCGAGTTACTGGCTACTACTGCTGGCACCAGCTCTTCAAACTCGCTGCCTGAATCAGTTCAGCTTCTTGAGTCTCAACTTCAAGTTGAAAGACATAGATCAGATGTTATGCGAAAGGAAGCCGAAGGACTGAGGAAGTCCCTGCAGAATTCAGATGCATACTTTCTGGTGCAACAGCAAGTGCTGGAGGATTTAAGCGCCAAACAAGAGAAAGTTAATAAGCTTGCTAAGCATCTTGCCAGCATTATGGGTACCCAGGATATTGTTTCTTGAGCTCTTCTGAAGTGGTTTCAGTTCTGGACTTGTTTTGCTGCGGCGTTTATATGCTACTTTGTTCCCTATAATTGCACTGGTGGCGAACTTTGATGCCCAGTGGATGTAATATGTGTAATAGCCGTGATAGCCTAGCGTAAGTTGCTTGCTAATTTATTTCCTTATTGTCTTGTTTATTTGTTTTCTTGTAGTCAGTGCAATTCTTTTTCTGTGGCTTTCTAGTGGGCACAATAACTTATTTTTAAAACTAGGCCACAATAACCATGGGCTACATATTTACTGTAGTTAACATGTGGCTCCTATGGGCCGTAGAAACAATGGGCCTTCTACGGGGCGTAGAAACAATGGGCCTTATACGGGCCGTAGACACAATGGGCCTTCTACGGGCCGTATCATCAATGGGCCTTCTCCGGTTCGTATGATCGGTTGGCCAGACATGGGCCAACAACAGACCACATTGTGGCCGTAAATGGGCTAGAGTTGAAATCGTCCATTCATGGGCCGACCATAACGGTCCGTCATTAATCGGTCGTATTTGATGATGCTATGAAAACGCCCCAACGTATTAACAGGCCACAAATGGGCCGACTGTAACCACGGGCTGAATTTGGCCCACAAGCAGAAAATGACAGTAATGGGCCGAAAGTAAACGAATGCCGAAATGAGCCCAAGAATAAATGGGCCCTGAGAAGGCCAAAAGATAACATGGGCTGGAAACGGCCAACGGAATAATGGGCCGTTAATGGGTATAAAGTGATACACTGTTCATCACGAGCCAGTTTTACCACGGGCCGTTAATGGGCCAAGGGTTACTAAGGACCTCATATGGGCCGAAAGATGTCATGGGCCATACATGGGCCGGAAGCTAAAACGGGTTGGAATTATATTGGACGGCCCAGATGACGCTACTGGGCCTAATTCGGATAGGCCGTAAACGGGCCCTGGGTTAGCGGGTTGTAAATGGGCTATATGCGAATAGGCCGTTAACAGGCTTGCCATGGGCTGGCCTGCCACCTTTTGACCAAGTCAAACGGGCGGCCTTTTCACAGGAATGGTCCTCTGTTGGGCCGTGCCACATGTCGACATATCATAGGCGCTTTGGGTCCAATGAGTGGATGACATCTGTCCTAAGGGCGAGCCGACACGTGTTCCCTCCAGCCAACGATGATTTTACACATGGAAAATCCCCATTGGTCGGGGCTGTTAACGGGTTATCGGATCCAAAACCGGACCCCATAGCTTAACGGCGTTCCGTTACGGTGGATGCCACGTGTCGGTCACCCTTGACAAAAGCACTTTTGTGATGCGCGATTTATCGTCATGGAAGTGGACACTTCTGTGATGATAATTTTGGTAATGTCATGGAACACTTCTACGATAGCACAAGTATGACTATCTTGATTCTGTCATAAAATTGTCATGGATGTACATGCATGACAGAAAACGTGACCTACTGTGACAAACACGTATCACCACGGAAGTGTATTTTTTTGTAGTGTTGAGAATATTCTTTGGCTCCCCTTGTGTCGAATCAATAAATTTGGGTTGAATACTCTACCCTCGAAAACTGTTGCGATCCCCTATACTTGTGGGTTACCAAGACTATTTTCTGGCGCTGTTGCCGGGGAGCATAGCTCTATTCTTTGAGTCACTTGGGATTTATATCTTCTTATCACTATGAAGAACTTGAAAGATCAAAGAACCAAGATTTTTCCCACAACTACGAGGGGAGGTAAGGAACTACCATCTAGCTCTGCACTTGATTCACCTTCTGTTTTGAGTAAACTTGCGACACCTACACATGTTATTGATTCCGATAGGTCGCATGTTATTGATGATGCCACTTCTGCTTTGCATGATACTTCTGACGAAACTACTTCTATGCTTGATACTATAGTGCCACTAGGTGAATTTCTTGATGAACAACTTGCTAGGGCTAGAGAGAATGAAATTATTGAAACTGATAATATTGATGAAAGTGATGATGAAGATTCTCCCCCAAGATATGAATTGCTTGTTGTTCCTGAGGGTTATGTTATGGATGAAGAAACTGCTAGAGACTTTCTTGCCTGCAATGATAGATCTGATCTTAAGAAATAATTAGCTAAGCTTAAAGAAAAGTCTTTGAATGCTAGAATGAAATATGACCCTGCTTTTGCTACTACACCTATCGTTATTACTGATAAGGATTATGATTTCTCTGTCGATCATGAGTTAATTACTTTTGTTGAATCTGATCCTTTTTATGGCTATGAATCTAAAATTGTTGTGGCACATCTTACTAAATTAAATGATATAGCCACCCTGCTTACCCATCATTAGAAAACTCGCTATTACTTTATCCTTAAGTTGTTTCCGTTCTCATTAAAGGGTGATGCTAAAACATGGTTTAATTCTCTTGATCCTGGTTGTGTGCGTAGTCCCCAGGATATGATTTATTACTTCTCTGCTAAATATTTCCCCGCTCATAATAAACAAGCTGCCTTATGGGAAATATATAATTTTGTGCAAATTGAAGAAGAGAGTCTCCCGCAAGCTTGGGGGAGGCTTCCCGGTTACTTAATGCTTTGCTTGATCATCCTCTCAAGAAAAATGAAATACTTGATATCTTTTATAATGGACTAACCGATGCTTCCAGAGACCACCTGGATAGTTGTGATGGTTGTGTTTTAAGGGAAAGAACTGTTGATCAAGCTGAATATGCAGACGATTCAACAGCCCGGAGAGTCAGCCCGAAAGCTTTGGAACGGGTTTCTCACTAAAAATAACCAAATCGTCGACTGTCCGGACGTTGAGGCCTTAGAAGCTTTCAAACACAGCGTCTGAGACGAATGGCTCGCCAGACATCTCGGCCAAGAAAAACCGAGAACAATGGCAGCCCTTACAAGCCTCATGACCCGCTTTTGCGTGGGCGAAGGTAGCTGGTTAGCCCCCAGTAGCACCAGCGACCCAAGCACATCCGAAGTCAGGGATGGCAATGGAAAACCACGACGCGATAAAAACAAGCGTCAAAATAAAGAAGATAGTCCGGATAATACGGCGATAAATGCTGGATTCAGGGGCTCTCGACCAGGTCAGCGAAAAAAGCCTTCCAAAGACAGCAGAGATGGACCGTCTGGCCTAAATAGGATTCTCGACAAACTATGTCAGATTCATGGCACCCCTGATAAACCTAAAAAACACACCCACAGAGAATGTTGGGTCTTCAAGCAGGCCGGTAAGCTAAACGCCGGACACAAGGGGGGGGAGACACCAAGCGAAGACGAGGACGAACCTCACCAGCAAAACACTGGAGGACAGAAA
Source organism: Triticum urartu (assembly GCF_003073215.2). Taxonomy (NCBI): domain Eukaryota; kingdom Viridiplantae; phylum Streptophyta; class Magnoliopsida; order Poales; family Poaceae; genus Triticum; species Triticum urartu. The sequence continues at coordinate 315,295,863 of NC_053024.1, read as the reverse complement.
AAATTCCCACCGAAAAACACGCGCCGTAGAGCCCGTCACCCCTAAGTTCAACCCCTGGTTGGCCTGCCCGATCACCTTTGATCGCAGGGATCACGTGACAAGCATCTGGCATGAAGGATTGGCTTCCTTGGTGTTAGACCCAATAATAAACGGATACCATCTCGCATGAGTCCTTATGGACGACGGCAGTGGTCTGAATCTAATATATCAGGACACAGTCCGCAAAATGGGGATAGACCCGACAAAAATCAGCCGCAGCAATACTACCTTCAAGGGAGTAATACCAGGCAAAGAGGCCCGTTGTACGGGATCTCTATTACTAGAGGTTGTATTCGGTTCTTTTGACAACTTCTGAAGCAAAAATTTAACTTTCTACATCGCTCCATTCCGAAGTGGCTATCAAGCACTACTCGGAAGAGCGGCTTTCGCTCGTTTTAATGCAGTACCGCATTACGCTTCTCTCAAGCTTAAGATGCCCGGTCCACGTGGCACCATCACAGTTAGTGGAAATATTGAACGTTCTCTACGCGCCGAAGAATGTGCGGCGGCTTTAACAGCCGAGCACTAGACGGCCTCACCAACCAGAACAAACGACATGTCATCAAGACCACGGACACGGTTAGACGAGTCCGGCGCATCACTACAAATACATGAGATTGGTTTGATGGTTAAACCATCATAAACGGTACCAGGGGCTTCCTGCATGTAATCAGGGCTAGCTCGACTCAACTTGACTTATCTTGAATTTTAATGGTTTAATTGATAATAACCAATTTTCTTGCATGACAACTTTCACCTAAGTTCTTCTCTTTTACAGATGAAAATCATGCTACACCCGTCCAGGACACGACACAACAGAGACACAGGCGCAGACGTGCATCAGGGACCCGCTCAAGGGTTTCTTTTTAGATTAAGACCCTGCGTAAACCTTATTTAATGTTTGTTGTCGTTCACATCCTCCGGATACTCAATACAACCGAGAAGGATGCTGACGTTATTGGCATGTGGCCACGTCAGGATATTGCACGTACCTGGACATTCGGGGTTTATTATTAAGGGCATTGTTCAGCCCAGCATATGTTATAAAGACCGAATACCTTAGGGAGTGTTCGGCGTCGCGAGTTTGGCCTTATATGCATCAGCTCCGAATCATGTCTTTGGTCAAATGTTGGGTTTGCCCGGCTCCCATGTTTTGGTACCTTATGTTCCGTTATATCGGCTAAGGTAGCACTAGGAGAACTACTGCGATTGTGCCCTGGTTCATCCGGATGAGCACCTCAGTAGAGAAAGCCGAAAACTAACTGTCATGATACAGCGCGAGACTGGTCAACCACTCGATGACTTAGCGGAATCTTCGGGATTCCTCCGCATTAATGAAGGGCCATTTCCTGGTCATGTACGTACGCGCCCCGTATTCGGATGAGCGCGGAGGTACCAGGGGCTATCTAGTAGTCCCGCAGTCAAACTCCTATGGCTAAGTGAAAGTGTTAAAGCAATATAGTCTGATTGCCTTGTTCGCTGCGCTACCACCTCCTTAATGGACCAAGACGTTGGATCAAGTGTGAATACGCATTTTTTGCGAACACCCCCGCATTATATGCGTGGGGGCTGAAGCCGACGACTGCAAACTTTCAGGTTATATACATATATACATAAACGGCTGCACAGGAGGCATCATAATACTTTCAGGCAAAAGTATAAACACAGCCTTCATACTTCAATAAAATATTGTTTTTACGATGGGAATACATGTCACTAGAACATAATATTCTTTGAGCACTGCCCCTCTATCGAACGAGCGCCTTCAAGGACCTCTTCAAAGTAGTGCTCAGCAGCTACTCGGCCCACCGCCGAACCCTGTGTTGCAATAGAGGTGGCCTCCATATCTGCCCAGTATGTCTTGACACGGGAAAGTGCCATCCGCGCACCCTCTATGCACGACGACCTCTTCATAGCATCGATGTGCGGCACAGCACCAAGGCATTGTCGCACTAAACTAAAGTAACTATTCGGCCTTGGCCCTTCCGGCCACAACAGACCTCAAGGCAAGTCCGGACAACCTATGGAGCTCGGCCCACTCGGCCATTCGCTCATTCAACAGCATCGGACGCACTAGAGCATGGAACTGTGACCAGAACAGCTTTTCCACTTCACGATCTTTCTGATCCTTGAAGTACTCGGCCGCAACAGCAGCACTGGCTGCCAAATCCATGTATGCGTCTGCAGAACTCCATAGTTGGTCAAGAGGGGCATACTTCGAATCTCCGAACTTATTCCACAACAAAAAGGGCTTCCCAGCCGCGATATCTCCAGCTTGACGCAGTTCCTCCTTCGCTGCTCTAATTTTGGAGCGGGTTTCCTTGGCTGCTACCATGGCCTTCTCCAGGTCCGTCGCCTTCGCTCGGCTTTCTTTTTCCAGAAGCTGGTAACGGTCGGCGGCATCTTTCAGCTCAACGGCCATTTATTCCTTGCTTTGGCAATGCGCGGCCTGTTCGGCCCTCAGCCCTTCGACCGCCTTTAGAGCGGTCGCATTGCTATTCCTGGCTTGTTCCTTGGCTCGGGCAAGTTCCGCCCGAAGGGTCTCCACGGTGGCAACTCTATCTGCAGGCACAACATGTTAACGATACTGTCATCATGCTCCTCTTACTATGTGTTGATCACCGAAGAAATCACATACCTTGTGCCTCGTCAAGCCGCTTGTTGACAAGCACGATGTCGGCATCTGCCGCATCAAGTTGTCGCTTTAGCTCGGCAAACTCATCAGTCCGGCTAGCCATCGGACCTTCAGCCACCTGCACATGAAGGCAATCGGATTATTTCCTGGGACTATGATCCTCTGTTTGCCGCCGTTTTTCGACGGCAACCAGAGTCTTAGGGGCTACTATCTTCATAGGGCACACCTAACGTGTGCGGTACTATCAAAAACATACACTATTTCATGTACCTCAAAGCCTTTCAGCAGACTCATAAAAGCTTCATGTAACCCGCTTTCGGCGGATGAAATCCTTTCAATCACCGTACCCATTAGCGTACGATGCACTTCTGAGATGGCCGCTTGCTCCAGAAGATCCTTCGGTATGTCCGACCGCACACTGTACGGTTCTGGACTCTTTATGTTGCTTCTTTAGGAGCCAAATACTGAGGACTTCGGGTGGCCAAAGGATTACCCTCTGTCCTTGGAAAATCAGGAGAAACCCTCCGCGATGACACTTCAGGGTCGCCCGCTTCATGAGGCGGGGTGGCTGGGGGAGGTGTTTCGCTCTCCATCATCTCCGGAAGAAGATCCCCTGAAGACGAACTCTGTCGAGAAGGGCTACGATCCGAACTACAAGATATACGCTTCGGTTATTATCTTCAGAAGTAATGTAAGATATTTTTACTATTAAGTACCTTTTCACTTACAGCTCGATAGAGGGCTGATCCCCTTGCGGACACTGTGTGGCAAGGATACCCTCCGAGGCAGGACCCTCTGGCGAAGATTTCTTCCCCCGTTTGGAAACCTTTGTTTCCGGGTCTTCAGAGGTGGTCCTCTTCCTTCCTTGGGGAGAGGGGATTTCAGATCCTTCTCCCTGGTTGTCCTCCTTCGCGGAGGCGCTAATTCCCCCGGTTCGGATGAATGATGTGTGAGGGCTGCTTTCAGCCTCTTTATTCCCCCCTTCATCTTCCCCTGAGGGCGCCTGACAAGGCGCCGGCTCGAGCATTCTGTCTAGTACTGGATTGGCCAAGCCTTCGAGAAGTGGGGCCGAACACCTGATCATCTTCGCCTTTGTTATCCAGACCTAGTCAAAGAGCGACTTTTCATAATGATGTTATGATAAATAGAAAGATAGCATGTTCGGCCATGGGATTACTTACTTGGGTATCGGGGCGATTACAGCTCAGACCAGCATCCTCGGTGGTGTCCGGACTCTCTATTTGGTGTCCGAAGAACAATTTGTACATCTCCTCGAGCGTCATGCCGAGGAAGTGCTGAATAGTTCGCGGTCCTTCCGGGTTGAATTCCCACATACGGAGGGGTCGACGTTTGCAAGGTTGGACTCGACGAACTATCATGACTTGCATTACCTTGACCAGGCTGACATCTCTCTCAAGGAGATCTCGGATGCGACTTTGCAATACCGGCACATCATCTACTGGCCCCCAGTTCAGCCCCTTGTTAATCCATGACGTCAATCATTGTGGGGGGGCCTGAGCAAAAGGCAGGGGCGGCCACCCACTTGGAACTCCGGGGAGCTGTGATATAGAACCACTCCCGCTGCCACAAACTGGACACCTCTGGGAAGGAACCTTCTGGCCATGGTGCATCAGCGCTTTTGCTTATTACGGCACCTCCGCACTCTGAGTGCCGCCCCTCGATCATCTTCGGCTTCACATTGAAGGTCTTGAGCCACAGGCCGAAGTGTGGGGTAATGCGGAGGAAGGCCTCACACACGACGATAAACGATGAGATGTGAAGGAGGGAATCCAGGGCCAGATCATGGAAATCCAGTCCATAATGGAACATGAGCCCCCTAACAAAGGGATCTAGAGCGAGGCCTAGCCCTCGGAGGAGGTGAGAGATGAACACAACACTCTCGTTGGGTTCGGGAGTGGGGATGACCTGCCCTCTGGCAGGCAGCCTGTGCAAGATTTTAGCGGTCAGATACCTGGCCTCTCTCAGCTTCTTGATGTCTTCCTCTGTGACAGAGGAAGGCATCCACCGACCTTGGAGGTTGGATCCGGACATGGTTGAAGGTCCGAAGCGCCTGACCTGAGCCTTGGGTGTTGGAACTCGAGGCGGGGGAAGGATTCGATTGAGCACGAGAGGGAAAAAGGATAGGCCTCGGCCTCTTTATAAAGAGGATGAATATCAAGCGTCCTCCTCGTGGCCGTTTGGGACTTGCCTAAAATCAAGGAGTCATACTAATAGGCTGGGTTACCCACATCCGTATTGATGAGAATCCCGTAATAAGGGGGACACGGTCTATGCTTTGACAAGACGTGTCAAGAAAACCGCCTCGCAATATGTGTAGCGCTAGTTGAGAAAACCGGTTCGAATAAAGACCGGGCCATGGCATGATGTCATGCTATCAAAACGTGTCAGCAGATTAGATTTGTGGAAATATTATTCTCTCTATGGTGGTATGTGGAACTTGTTTTGTAGAGCCGGACACTATCCTTGTGTTCAAAGTCTTCTATGGAGTATTCGGAGGAGGAACCCGCCTTGTAATGCCGAAGACAAAACTACGCGTCGGACTCATCGTCATTGAAGCCTGGTTCAAGGGCTACTCTGGATTAGGGGGTCTCCGGATAACCGGACTATATCCTTTGGCCGGACTGTTGGACTATGAAGATACAAGATTGAAGACTTCGTCTTGTGTCCAGATGGGACTTTCCTTGGCGTAGAAGGCAAGCTTGGCAATACGGGTATGTAGATCTCCTCCCTTGTAACCGACTTTGTGTAACCCTAGCCCCCTCCGTTGTCTATATAAATTGGAGGGTTTAGTCCGTAGGACAACATACAATCATACCATAGGCTAGCTTCTAGGGTTTAGCCTCTACGATCTCGTGGTACATCAACTCTTGTAATACTCATATCATCAAGAACAATCAAGCAGGACGTAGGGTATTACCTCCATCAAGAGGGCCCGAACCTGGGTAAAACATCGTGTCCCCTGCCTCCTGTTACCATCCGCCTTAGACGCACAGTTCGGGACCCCCTACCCGAGATCCGCCGGTTTTGACACTGACACTATGTCTATGGATATCCTTGTTTGTTCCTTGTGGGACTAACCCATGTAGGTATTGAAAGTGCAACTCACTCCAAAGGATTGCTCCAAATTATCTACATCAACATTGAGCATCCTCATCTTCAACATCTACATGGAGTCATCATCGACAAAACCCAAGGTTAGTTCATCCCTCTTAGGGGGGATCTCGCATCTAGGGGGAGCTTTACTCTAAGAATTGAGCTAAAGCAACTCTAATGGTGTGAACACAACAACGCTTTATGTAAAAGTGGTAACCCCACTTGTGCTTAAACGATGAGTATGACCTATGATCAAATGTTCTCATTTGACTCCTAAGTCAATATACTCATATATAGATGACCTAGTCATCGCCAATTTCTTGATAGATACTAGAATTGGTTGTGCATGCTTTGCCACATATTTCATATGCCATTTTATTGTGTGAGCATGTTAGTTGTATAATTTACTCATTCGAGGACATCCACTTGTTGTTTTGATTGTTTGGTTCATTTTTCTTTTGCCAAGTGGATGGACAAGAATGCCTAAGAACCTTCTCTAGCTATCTATGCTTCTCTCGTCTCAAACTCTATTCATGCTACATCACAAAGTTTGATCAAGTCAGATTCGAACCACTCTATGTGAGGAGCACTCGGAGTCCCCGATTCGTCATAGACTTAAACTTCCAAAACTTCTTTGTGCGTTTCAGTCTGACTGATTCATCCATTTCGGTCATACCGAGATCACTAAGTCGATCTAGGTTTTCAATCTCGTAGCAACCGATTTGAACTTTTTGGTCACACCGAGTTTCAGTAACTGCTTGCAGTTATGAATCTCGGTGCCACCGAGTTGTTCCACTCGGTCACACCGACAGGGTCAGGCTATATATATCCCCGGGCCAAAATTTGGAAAAAATTCCGAACCCCTTCGCCCGCGCTCAGCCTGCTTTGCCTCCCTGGGTCTCCGGATCGTCCTCCTCATCGCCAGCTACCTCCTGCCGCTGGTCTCCACTGCCGTCAACGGAAATCGTCTCCGCCGTTGCCGCTATAGCGGGTCCATCACCGCACTTAGGGTATGGACTTGATCCTTGTGCTAATCCCCCTCCGATTCTTAGCACATTGTTTTGCCATGTATCTTGCCACGATTGAGATCACTCTATCCAGCGAAATCACTCTGTAGTTTAGTCATGGATTGAAAATTTAGGGTTAGGTTTCCGCCGAAATCATCTCGGACCAATCGAGTTGTTAAAATCGGTTCCACCGATTTGGCTAAGGCCATTGCACATGTGATTCTTGGTCTGACTGAGAATTGCAAATTGGTGTGACCGAGTTCAATACTTTGTGAAACCCTAGCAGTCTCGGTGCCACCGAACTGTGACTCAGTATGACCGAGTTCACTAGTTTAGGTTCCAAAAGCTGCTTCGGTATCACCGAGTTTTCAAATTGGTAGATCTGAAATGCTTTCTGTGGAAAACTAAAACTAAGTTTTTAACTCATTCTTTTGCAAAAACATCTGTACTTTGTGATGCTCATCCAATCTACCTCATCTATAATCTATTCACAGGGTCTGCTGTCAGTGTTTGCATCATGTCAGATCAGAGTGACAGTCAGAACAAGTCTGAGGAGCAAGTTAACATAAGTGAGGGCACTAGTCCCTCTAGCAGCTTTGATGAAGGAAGCAGGAGTACACCCAGCAACTTGCCTAAGGCAGCCATCGGGACCAGAAAGAAGAGAACCACAGATTCTGAGGATGAGGACTATGTGGCTGTTGAGGAAGAGGCCACCTCAAAGAGGAAAGTCCTGAAAAAGGAATATGGCACAGCTGCTGCCACTAAGCCAGGAATGAAGCAAAAGGTTCCTGCCAAGAGAGTTCCCATGTTAAAGGCCAGAACATCCACTCAAGAGACTTTGGGATCTGCACCCAAAGAACAGGTTGTGGCGGAGAAGAAAAGGAAGGAAAGGGTCAAGAAGACCACTGCCAGAGTGCTTGGCAGATCTTCAATAATGAGAGATTCTGAAGAAGAGGAAGAGGAAGAGGATGTAGCACCAGCACCCAAAGCTCAAAAGCTTATGGGAGATGCTATAAGGGCAGGGGTTGCTCCAACTAAGCCCAAAACTGCTCCTAAGACTGCTGCTCCAGCTCCAAAGCCAAAACCCAAGAGGAGCACCAGGAACATCCCTGCTGAGGAGAAGAACAAGGCCCCAGTGCCTCAAGCTGCTGAAGAAGAAGATGATTCTGTTGTTTTGAGCAAAGTTGAAGCCCAAAATTCCAGATCACAATGATGCTCACCCAGTTGCAGAGAACATGAAAATCAGGAAGGATTCAGGATTGAGGCTATGGAGAGAGTCTGATCCATATGCCACCAGGAGAAGGACTACTATGGAATACTGGTTCCATACAAAGGAACAGCAGGACTTCTATGAGACTATTTTACTTGACAAGAAGCCCATAGTGTGTGACATGAGATGGGTTGATTGGAAATTCCTTAAGGAAAATGAGGATCACTTCCCTGGTATATATGACAGCTTCAAGGCATGTGGAGTCAATGAGTTTGTGGCTCAGAAGCTCACAAAGTGGAATGATGAGCTTATTATGCAGTTCTACTCCACAGCTCATTTCTACCTAGATGGAAGGATTGTCTAGATGTCTGAAGGTACTAGGTACCAGTCAACAGTCGAAGAATGGGCAAAATTGATCAATGCTCCTGAGGAGAATGAAGATGACTTGGATGTCTATGCCAAGAAGATGAAGGATCACAACACCATGGCACATATGTACAAAGAGATCCCAGATGCTGCTCTTGAGACACACAAGTGTGGATCAGTACATTACCTTCTGTTAGGTTTGCCAACAATCAATTGGATCCTCAGGCACACTCTCTTGCCAAAGTCAGGTGATCACAAGATGATCAGAGGCCATGCAATTAACCTGCTTCACATATTTGATGTGCCTCAAAAGTTCAAAGTCATGAGCCTAATTGTGGAAACCATAAAGAGAACAGCTGTAGATCAGAAGAGAAGTTGTGGGTATGCCCCACAGATCTAGGAGCTAATCAACTCCAAGATGGGCACTGGCACATATCTCTTGGACAAGGAACACATGCCCATCTACCCAGACTTTGAGGACAACACTGTGGTGATGGATGAGAATGAACCATCTTCTATGCAAGCACAAGCAAAGAGGGAGAAGGCAAGGACTGAAAAGGCTGCAAAGATGCCAACCATTGATGAGGCATCTCAGTATCTTCTGAAGAGCAAGTAAGATCAGCTTGGCTACTTGATTGCCTCCACACTGAGGATTGAGAAGGGATTGGCCACCCTAACTCAAAACCAGGAGAGCTTGGAGAGGATATGGAGCAGAAGTTCTATGACTTAGATGTGAAGGTCACTGAGATCCAGTCAGTTGTTGAGCAACTTCAGGATGAAGTGCAGGAGAAGAAGGGCAAGTCTACCACTGATGCTTTTGCTAGAGTGCCCAGAGGACAGAGATCTGCTGTAGTGCATGTTACAGACACCAGAGCAACTTCATCTACACCAGCTACAACTTCAGTGTCACCAGCTCCATCTACATCAACTGATGCCTTCGTCCTTGGCGTTTTATCTACACCACCACCTGAAGACCAAGCCTGAGAGTCGATCTAGCACTATGCATTTTTATGAACTTTTTGGTAACTTGTTGCCAAAGGGGGAGAAAATGTATAGATCATAGGCTTCGATAGAGAGAGTATTGCTTTTTGTTCTCTCTTATTGGTTGAACTTTGTTTATTTGATTGTTTGCGATACTCTATGCTTTTGTGTGATACTTGGATGATCATGTGTTTGATCATATGCTACCTTAATGCTTGTGAATGACATTATCCTTTTTATATCCCCATATGATCATTCACTTTGCTTGGTGATGAGTGCATGTATTTAATTATTATCATTTTGAGCGCTCCACCAAGATGTATGTGACGTGGAAGAGTAACCCATGTTCCTAACTCATTGTGCATTTGCAGTCCAAAGCAAATCTTAAACTATGCAAAAATTTAGGGGGAGCTCTTGCTTTTCACATACTTCTCAAAGCGACAATGTTTTTTCACTCTTATTATCATTTGTCGAAGCTTTGATCTATATGGTGTCATCAATTACCAAAAAGGGGGAGATTGAAAGTGCAACTATCCCTAGGTGGTTTTGGTAATTCCTAACAACATATAGCTCATTGAGCTAATGCTATTTCAAGATTAATATCTCAGGAAAGCTCAATGATTGGCATGGCATGGATGAGAAAAGTGGACCCCTCAAAATGCTAAGGATAAAAGGATTGGCTCAAGCTCAAAGCTCAAGACTCTACATTTTCTATTTTAGTGATCCAAGATCACATTGAGTCTATAGGAAAAGCCAATACTATCAAGGAGGGATGAGGTGTTGCTTAATGAGGCTCTTGCTCAAAATGCTTAGTGATATGCTCCAAAGCCCTCAACTACTTTCTCACATCCACATATGACCTAAATCAAAAGTCAAACTCAGCCCCACCGATTCTTTCTATCTGGCGCCATTGAGTTCAAATGTCATAGCCACTGCCACGAACCCTAGGCAAATTGGTCTCATCGATAGGGATCTCGGTCTCACCGAGATGGGATTGTAATCTCTCTGTTTCCCTTCATAACGTTTCAGTCCCACCGAGATGAGCGATCGGTCCCACCAAGATTGCAATGTAAAATCTCTGTTTCCCTTTCATAACATTTCAGTCTCACCGAAATGAGCGAATCGGTCCCATCGAGTTTACCTGACCAACTCTCTGGTTAGCTTATTACCAAAATCGGTCTCACCGAGTTTGTGTAATCGGTCTCATCGAGATTACGTTATGCCCTAACCCTAACCATATCCGTCCTACCGAGTTGCATGTCGGTCCCACCGAAACTCGTAACGGTCACTAGCTTTGTTGAATCGGTCCGACCGAGTTTATCAATTCGGTCCCACCGAGATTGGCAAGTTGTGTGTAACAGTTAGATTTTGTGTGGAGGCTATATATACCCCTCCACCACCTATTCATTTGTGGAGAGAGCCATCAGAACAAACCTACACTTCCAACTTACTTTTTCTGAGAGAGAACCACCTACACTTGTGTTGAGGCCAAGATATTCCATTCTTACCATATGAATCTTGATCTCTAGCCTTCCCCAAGTTGCTTTCCACTCAAATATTCTTTCCACCAAATCCATATCCTGTGAGAGAGAGTTGAGTGTTGGGGAGACTATCATTTGAAGCACAAGAGCAAGGAGTTCATCATCAACACACCATTTGTTACTTCTTGGAGAGTGGTGTCTCCTAGATTTGCTAGGTGTCACTTGGGAGCCTCCAACAAGATTGTGGAGTTGAACCAAGGAGTTTGTAAGGGCAAGGAGATCGCCTACTTCGTGAAGATCTACCGCTAGTGAGGAAAGTCCTTCATGGGGCGACAGCCATGGTGGGATAGACAAGGTTGCTTCTTCGTGGACCCTTCGTGGGTGGAGCCCTCCGTGGACTCACACAACCGTTACCCTTCGTGGGTTGAAGTCTCCATCAACGTGGATGTACAATAGCACCACCTATCGGAACCATGACAAAAACATCCATGTCTCCTATTGCGTTTGAATCCTCCAAACCCTTTCCCTTACATTCTTGCAAGTTGCATGCTTTACTTTCCGGTGCTCATATACTCTTTGCATGCTTGCTTGAATTGTGTTAAGATTGCTTGACTTGTCCAAAGTTGCTAAAATCTGCCAAGAACACAGCAGGGGGAGCAGCCACGTGCCCACGAGGGTGGAGGGCGCGTCCACCCCCCCGAGGGTGCCTGCCAAGAGCAAAACACTCGATCCAACTTTGCTCTCGGGATATGACTCTCCTATCCCTGAATACTCTTATGATGATTCTCTGGACAACTATAAGCTATTCAAAAATCAACATGGTGACGCTGTTGCTCGCTATGTTGGACTAAACAGCAGGAATGCCCCCCCCCAAAGAAAGCTATATGGATGCCCAGGAAAACTACTAATGCATTACCTATTACTTCATCATTAACCATGCAAGCAGATTATGCTCATTACTTCATTCGAGATAATGAGTACATGCATGCCTCATTCAATCACTACACTCATTCATCTGGAAAGAATTTCAATGCCTATTCCTTTGATTATGCTCATTCTTCTTCGAATAACAATTATTGTTATCGAAAGAAATCATATCCTGCTCGCTCTATTGTTTCGAAGCCACCTGCAAATATGTGGGTGGTTAAGAAAGCCTAATTCTTCTGCTGGACTATGTCTCCAGGTGTACCGAATGGATAATGGATAGTGGATGCACTAGTCATATGACCGGAGACAAGTCGTTGTTTGTCGACCCCAACTTAACTGTTCATCTCTAAAGTATATTACTTTTGGCAACAACAACAAGGGTAAGGTAATTGGGTTAGGCAAAGTTTCTATATTCAAAGACAAGACCATTGATAATGTTTTACTTGTTCAGTCTCTTGGATTCAATCTTATGTCAGCTGGCAAGCTATGTGATCTAGGCATGCTAGTTCTATTTTCTATATCCAAATGCATTGTCTTTATGGCCTCTGACAATTCCTTCGTCTTCGAGGGAAATAGTAAAGGTGATTTATATATTGCAGATTTCTCTAAAGGTCCCTCAGTCCAAACTTGTTTGTTTGTAAAAGCAACCAAAGGATGGCTGTGGCAGCGAAGACTTGGTCATGAAGGTATGAGAAATTTGCAGACACTAGTGAAGAAAAATCATCTTCGTGGCATTCTTGATGTAAAATTCGACAAGGATCGTCTTTGTGGTGCGTGTGAGGCCGACAAATTGGCCAAGAAGCATCATTCATCTAAAACTGTCATGACCACTACAAGACCTCTGGAAATTCTTCATATGGATTTATTCAGGCCACGGAACTATGCAAGTTCTGGAGGCAGTCATTATGGTCTGGTTATTGTTGATGATTTCTCACGTTACACTTGGGCATTCTTTCTCGAAGACAAAACCTACACCCAAGTTATCTTCAAATATTCTCCAAGAAGGACCAAAATGAATATGATGTGCGAATTAAGCATGTTAGAAGCGATAATGGTACTGAGTTCAAAAATACTCATATCGAAGATTTTCTCGATGAAAATAGTATAACTGATGAGTTCTCAGTCGCATACACCCCTCAACAGAATGGAGTAATTGAGTGAAAGAAAAGAACTCTCATCGAGATGGCAAGAACAATGATTAGTGATTATAAAACTCCTATTCGCTTCTGGGCTGATGCTATTAACACTGCTTGTCATGTTATGAATCATGTTTATCTTCACAAGTTCCTTAAGAAAACTTCATATGAGCTCATCACTAGCAAGAAACCAAATGTTTCTTATTTACGTGTTTTTGGTGCACCCTGCTATATTCATGACATGAATCATAATTCCAAGTTTTCACCTAAGGCACATGAAGGTTTTATTCTTGGTTATGCCTTGAACTCGCATACTTATCGTGTCTATAACTCTCACTACAGGAAAGTTATGGAAACGGTAAATGTGCGGTTTGATGAATCTAACGGCTCCCAAAAGGAGCACCTGCCTAATATGATAGATGAACCACCGATTTCAGAGGCTATTCAGCAAATGGCTATTGGGAGCGTTAGGCCAGTTGAAGGAAATGCACCTGATTCTTCCGATGATAATGCCCCCATGACTCGAAGCAGAACTCGCCAAGCCACTGCCAAAGAAAATGCCATTTGGAACACAAATGGCAACCAGAATGAAAATGCCAATAAAAATGGCAACCCCGATGGAAATGCGACACAAGTGCTCATCCCAATGTTGATGCCGAGGAGAATGGAAATGATCATCAAGATGAAAATCCTCACCCACGAGTGGCTAATGGAGTTGATCCCACGTTAATTCTCAAAGATCTCGAGAATCTAGGTTATCGACCCACAACCGTTCTCGCACTTGTTTGTCTAACTACTGTGGGAGTTTTTTCCTTTGTCTCATTGACAGAACCTACCAAGTGTGAGCAATCCATGAATGATCCCGACTGGATGAATGCCATGCAAGAAGAGTTGGTGCAATTCAAATTAAATGATGTGTGGGAATTTGTTGACAAACCAAATCCTAAGAAGCACAATATCATCAGTACTAAATGGATATTCTGGAATAATAAGCAAGATGAAAATTGCATTGTTGTGAGAAACAAAGAACGTCTTCTCGCTCAAGGGTATACACAGGTGAAAGGTATTAATTTCGGTGAAACATATGCTCCTGTTGCTCGCCTTGAAGCAATTCATATTCTTCTTGCTTATGCAAACTACAATAATATCCTGCTTTATCAAATGGATGTGAAAAGTGCTTTCCATAATGGTGTAATTGATGAGGAAGTATATGTTAGACAGCCACCTACTTTGAAAACCCTCAGTTTCCTAACGAAGTTTTCAGGTTGAAAAAGTCTCTATATGGGCTGAAGCAAGCTCCTCAAGCTTGGTATGACACCTTGAAAAGGTTTCTGCTCGACAAAGGGTTCAAGCCAGCATCCACTGATTCCACTCTTTTCACACATGCTATTGATGGTGATCTATTCGTGTGTCAAATTTATGTGGATGATATTATTTTCGGCTGTACTAACAATGCTTGCAGTATGAAATTTGGGTGAATGATGTCCCAGAAATATCAAATGTATATGATGGGTGAACTTAAGTTCTTTCTCGGACTACAAATATCGTTAATAGGACAACAAAATTTTCATATCTCAGGAGAAATATCTGAGAGACCATATGAAGAAGTTCAAAATGCAAGATTGCAAACAGAACGGCTACAAAACTCCGATGGCCACGAATGGTAAACTGGACGCTGATGTGTACGGTAAAGATTACAATCACAAATCTTATTGTTCGATGATTGGTTCTTTACTTTACCTATGTGCATCTAGACCTGGTATTATGTTGACTGTTTGTATGTGTGCTCGTTTTCAAGCTGCACAAAAGAATCGCATCACCAATCGGTCAAGCGTATTCTGAGATATTTGGCTCACACCCCCACCTTCGGTTTATGGTATCTTAAGGGAGCGCATTTTGATCTCATTGATATTCAGACTCAGATTACGCAGGTGACCTGGTTGATAGGAAATATACTTTGGGGACATGCCATTTCCTCGGTAGATCTTTGGTATGTTGGTCATCTAAGAAGCAGAATTGTGTGTGTGTCTCTCTCTCTCTACGGTTGAGGCCGAATATATTGTTGTTGGCGCATGTCGCACTCGGTTATTATGGATGAAGCAGACTCTGAAGGATTATGGAATCAAGGTCAAGAAGATTCCTCTATTCTGCGACAATGAGAGTGCGATCAAAATTGCACACAATCCAGAGCAACATTATCGCACCAAGAATATTGAAGACAGACATCATTTTCTTCACGATCATGTTGCTCGAGAGGATATTTTATCATTCATGTCATTACTGAAGAAAATCTCGCTGATATCTTCACCAAGCCTCTCGATGAGAAAACATTATGTGTGTTACAGTGTGAGCTAAATATCCTAGATTCCGCAAATGCGCAGTAAGCTGGACTTGGCACCCATACTAACACTTCCACATCTTATAAGGAATGGGTGCACAACACTCGAAGAGTTTGAAAATTTCAACAAAGTGAAATTGTCTTTCTGAGAGTGAATACATTAACGAAGAACTAGACTAACCGGGTGCCATGATAATTGTGCGACGCTCGGGGTCATACAGTTCTTATATGGCGAGTCACACCACCACAACTTTCATTCGTTGAGTTGCCTTTCGTTTGAAAGATTTTGTGTTAAATCCAAATGTGTTTCACTCATAGCTTTTCTCTCGGTTTTTGTGTTTCTTTGTCTGAGTGAAATACCTAGGACCCTGTTTTCCCTCTATTCTATCTCTTCCAGTCTATGTTGTTCTGATATGAATTCTCAAACTTCATCTGGTAATGATACTTTATCTGGTGTCCTTGACCATGTTAAAGTCTCTTTCTAAACCTTATTCGTTTTGGCTAAAGCCATCCAAAATTTGGGGTTTCCTGCCCAAGTCAGGACCACGATCTTTGGTGACGGTTGCCACGTGCTATTCATCAACTGCCATCCTACCTGGCTCGTTGAATTGCAAAATTCCTTTTACTGTGGTCGTCCAATCTGATTCACCGAAAGCGTTTATTTCCCCTCGCATATAAATACCACATCAACAACCTTCCCCAAATCCATTCCTCCTCCTCTCCATCATCTCTTTCCAAAGCCCTACCGCACTGCTCCTCCTCGAGCTCGACGACGATGATCATCTTCGCCGCTTTGCTGTCGGAAAGAGGTCGCCGGAGTCATTCCTCGTCGTCGCGGATCATCTTCTTCCCCGCGTCACCATAGCTACTACACATCATCGAGTTAGGGTATGTGTAGTGCGAACTCACTCTTCCATTCATCTCTCTCGAGTTCGTCCATGGTAGAAATAATATGTTTTTACCGCATGTCTTAGATCTTCACTGATAGGTAACTTGTGCGAATGTGGTTTGTAGATGTTCCTCACATCCAAAAAATTTCAGATATAGGGTTTGTGTTATGTCTCGTACGAAGGGAATGCTTAGCACGTTAACTAGTATATTCTTCGAACCTACTAGTTTGTTTTGTACATTTATTTCATCCGAAAAATTTCTCAAAGTCTACATCTAATTCTTCATCAAAATGTTTTTCTCGGCCGGTTAATAGTATGTGAGCATTTGTAACCATGTCCCCATTTTCCCTTGTATCTATCATTTTTCACAGGTTAATGCAGTTAGTTGAGGATTCTGCGCGACCAGTGAGTATGGTTGAGGGAGATGATGTTGTTCTGGGCACAACAGATGAGTCCAAAGCTTCGAATGCCAAGGGCCCAATGGTAGGCCCATCAACCAGCAAGCGAAAAAGAACTGAGCAAAATGCTGACGAGTAAGAAGAAAATGCTCCTAAGAAGAAGAAGGGTGGAAAGCAACCTTATACAAACACAGCTGAATATATCTCGCATGATAATTATAATACTATTCCAGGAGAAACAAAGCAGCAAAGAGATAAGCGTCTGCAATGGATTCGACGTCACTGGGTTCGCAAATAGTTCAATTATGAATTTGTTCATCCTCGGTTTGCTCAGAACTTTGCATTTCATCCACCATGGGGTGGCTGCCGGGACTCTCATCAAGCCAAATGATCCCCGGGAGAGACCGCCGCCTCCATGAAATGCTCATGATTCCTCCCTTATCCTGATGAGCTTGCAAAGCATCAGCGAAATGCCATCAAGCGAGCTAAGAGAGCTGAAAAGCAACATGCTCGTGAAGAATAGAATAGTCGCCTTCTTAAAGATGATGTATAGAAGAAAAAGGCCGAAGGAAAATCTGAAGGTCACTCTAAACACAAGCATGATCCCAGTATTGCTGCATCAAAGCGAAAGAGTGCACCGAAGAAGAAAATAGTTGCACCAGCCGATGAATTTTCTATGAGTGATTCTTCTGATGATGATAATCCTCCGCTCACAAAGGATGAAGTTGCTACTACTCTCAGCGAGCAAGTGAATATCACTACTTCAACGGTGTTGCCTGATCTTCGGGTTCCTATAGTTCCAAAAGCACCACCGAAGAAGTCGTTTTAAGGAAAACTCCACCTACCACTATCACTATCAAATAACATGTGGATACAACTCCTCACCCAGATGTTGTCAATTTGAAGGATTTGGTAGTTGACACTCCTGTAAGTACTGCAAAGCCAGGCATACAAATTCCCAAGCCAGACTTGAAGAAAATCAAGGCCCCTACTGCCAAGCATAATGCTCCTCAAGCTACTGCTCCGAAGGAGAATGCTGCTAAGTTTTCTCCTACCTTAACTCAGCCATTGACATCTAAACCTCCTTCCGAGCAAGTTCCTGTGCAAGTTGCTCCTACTGCCAAGTCTGATGCTCCTCACTACTATGATCATAAGTTTATCATGGAACTACTTGATAAGTTTGTGGACAATCCATACGATGGTGAATTGCCTCTCTGCCTATCCCTCCCGAAGTTATTTCCCAGGCCACTACTGTTGTTCAAGAAATGAGAGATGTTGCAGTTGAAATCAACACTCTTACTACAGAGATAAATGACATGGATGGTCAAATGAAAACTGCTTCTTCCAAATTTGTCATTAGAGCACTCGAAGACTCCTACAAGGACATCAATCATGCAATGACTCTTCTCTGAAACAGAAGGTTGAGTTTCACTGATTTGGATGAAATTGTTCGCAAGATCTATGATGACCCTCAAGCAGAGGTTACTGGCTACAATGATCTGGTCAAAGGCCATATTGATCCAACTGCTCAACAAATGAAGAAGCGTAAAGAAAATTTCTAAGAAAAATGTACCTTCTGCTTTGACAGAGAAGTCACCTGATCGCCCTAAAGATTAGTCTCGGAAAGAAAAATCTCCCGAGCCATCTATTCCTTCGAAACCACCAGTCAGAGAGTCGGATGCTCATCCTTCGCTAAGGCCAACTAAATCAGTGCATGTGGCCTCCCTACTCACGCTGATATTCCTTCCCAGCAGAATGTTTCTGAGGAAGGTGAAATCCCTCGCTTTGAGCCGCAAGCTTCTCCGGCTCATGAAGCACAATAGAAGATACCAGTGGATCAACCTCAATAATAGGCTCTAGTGCTTGATTCAGCCTCAGTGCCTAAAGGAAAGGAACCTGCTCAGTTGCCTGCTGCCTCTGCAGCTCCCTCTGTTGTGCCACCAGCTTCATCTCTGCTTCAGTTATCCATCGACATAACGACGAGATTGCCAAATATTGGTCCCTTCAACAAAAATCGGTTTCTGCTCGACGGACTAACTTCGTTGTTTATGGTGATGAATTTATCACCTGAAGAAGAGCTCAAATATCCATTCCCTTGTGAAGAACTGCCTTTGCTCTCGAAAGGAGCTGGCGCCAAAGGTCCTCTTTTCAATCGGAATGCGCACCCCCAATTCTTTCAAGATAGTCCGTATAATGGACCACGCACTTCGGAATCGCCTCGCTTCTGGACAAAGGAACAAGCCACATATTACTCTTGGGTTCTCTATGAGAGCAGAAAGATATTTCCTCATGAATATCCAAACATCCCTGCTATGCGAGCTATTAGCTGTTTCACTTAGTTGCTGCAAGATCTGGATGATCTCTGCCTCACCAAAGTTCTCAAATTCGAGCATCCTTGGAACAGAGAGATTATTCTTCACTTCTATGCTACTTTGTATATCTCTGGTGATGAATCCGACAGCTCAGAATGGATTATGGAGTGGATGGCCGAAGGGAAACACATCAAAGGCACTTCCACAGATTTTATCTCACACTTCCATTCCCCTCGCTTTAAGCATGGTAATACTGAAATCCGGGTGCACAACATTGATGTTATATCAGATGAAACCTTTCGGTGCACCATGGATCAAGACAAGATTCGTGACTACACTAGTCCTCCCCATCCTGAGCATTTAACATTTAAGAATCAGACACTATTTCATCTGCTCTCTTACACTATTTGCCCTCTGGCCAGGATGAATTCAGATAAGTCCATCTCAGATGTTCTTCGGAATGCAATCTATGCAATCTCTAAGCGATATATCTTAGATGTTGAGGACATGTTTATGCGTATTTTGAAGGATTCTATTCAATATCCCTTCTGTGTCAAAGTGTTCACACCATGGGTCCAGAAAATTATTGATCATGCCATGTGCACAGTGTATCTGGTGAAATAAAGTCATAAATGCTTCATACCTCCTATTCGCGATACCTTGCAAGTCCTCAAAGATATTTCTTCAGGCAAATCGCCCGTTTCAAGCCCTCATGATTATCATAAGAAGTTCGACGGGCCACGACTGCCTTCGTGCGATCCCAAGATTACGCCTCAACCTCCAACGTAACTCGAAGTTTGCGCACACAACAACTGTTGTTGAAGCATATTGCAGAAGACCAATGTGAAAAAGAACACCTCACCTCCGAGCTAAATGCTATCAACAATCGAACCAGAATCATGCATCTAATTGCTGATGAAAACAAGAAGAGGATCTAGAAATTGCTTCGCAAGTTCTTTACCAAGAAACAACTCCTAAATGTCAATCTCAAAGAACTCTATGATTATATTGAAAAAGGCTTCACTATTGAAGATTTTCAAGAATGGAGTACCCCTCCTCTTCCTGATCATGAGCCAACAACTGATCTTCTACACCTCAAGCTTTGCAAATTACTTGATGAATCTGAAGCCACCTCACCGACTGAGAAACCTACCGAAGGAAATGTGCTATCCGGTGTTCCTCCTGTGGCTGACCCCAACATGCCCTCACCCTCTCAGCCTCAAGTTGCTATCCCTGAAGGAAAATCTGATGCCGCTGAAGCCGAAGCCAATCCAGCCAGTTCCGAAGATGAACTCACGTCGGACAGTTCTTTCTCGAGATGCCTCCGAGTGAACCAAGTTATGCGCTTTTGCACTCATGTTATTTGATACGTCTCCGACGTATCTATAATTTTTGATTGCTCCATGCTTTATTATCTACTATTTGGGGCAATATTGGGCTTTATTATCCACTTTTATATTATTTTTGGGACTAACCTATTAACCGGAGGCCCAGCCCAGATTTGTTGTTTTATGCCTATTTCAGTGTTTCGAAGAAAAGGAATATCAGACGGAGTCGAAACGGAACGAAATCAACTGGAGAAGTTATTTTTGGAAGGAAACACACCTGATGAGCTTGGACCCCACGTCAGGGGAGACACGAGGTGCTCACGAGGGTGGGGGGTGGGGGGCGCCCCCTGTCTCGTGGGACCCCCATGGCTCCTCCGACGTCCTCCCTGCACCCATATATACCCACGTGACCTAAAACTTCCAGAACGCAAGATAGATCGGGAGTTCCGCCGCCAGAAGCCTCCGTAGCCACCGAAAACCAATATAGACCCGTTCCGGCACCCTTTCGGAGGGGGCAATCCTTATCCGGTGGCCATCTTCATCATCCCGGTGCTCTCCATGACGAGGAGGGAGTAGTTCTCCCTCGGGGCTGAGGGTATGTACCAGTAGCTATGTGTTTGATCTCTCTGTCTCGTGTCCTTGAGATGATACGATCTTGATGTATCGCGAGCTTTGCTATTATATTTGGATCCTATGATGTTTCTTCCCCCCCTCTACTCTCTTGTAATGAATTGAGTTTCCCCTTTGAAGTAATCTTATCGGATTGAGTCTTTAAAGATTTGAGAACACTTGATGTATGTCTTGCCATGGATATCTGTGGTGACAATGGGATACCACGTGCCACTTGATCTATGTTAAGGTGATCAACTTGCGGGTTTTGTGACATTGGGAACCTATGCATAGGGGTTGGCACACGTTTTCGTCGTGATTCTCCGGTAGAACTTTGGGGCACTCTTCGAGGTCCTTTGTGTTGGTTGAATAGATGAATCTGAGATTGTGTGATGCATATCATATAATCATACCCACGGATACTTGAGGTGACATTGGAGTATCTAGGTGACATTAGGGTTTTGGTTGATTTGTGTCTTAAGGTGCTATTCTAGTACGAACTCTAGGGCTGTTTGTGACACTTATAGGAATAGCCCAACGGATTGATTGGAAAGAATAACTTTGAGGTGGTTTCGTACCCTACCATAATCTCTTCGTTTGTTCTCCGCTATTAGTGACTTTGGAATGACTCTTTGTTGCGTGTTGAGGGATAGTTATGTGATCCAATTATGTTAGTATTGTTGAGGGAACTTACACTAGCGAAAGTATGAACCCTAGGCCTTGTTTCAACACATTGCAATACCGTTTACGCTCACTTTTATCACTTTATACCTTGCTGTTTTTATTATTACAGATTAAAAATACTATTATCTACTATCTATATTGCACTTGTATCACCATCTCTTCGCCGAACTAGTGCACCTATACAATTTACCATTGTATTGGGTGTGTTGGGGACACAAGAGACTCTTTGTTATTTGGTTGCAGGGTTGCTTGAGAGAGACCATCTTCATACTACGCCTCCTACGGATTGATAAACCTTAGGTCATCCACTTGAGGGAAATTTGCTACTGTCCTACAAACCTCTGCACTTGGAGGCCCAACAACGTCTACAAGAAGAAGGTTGTGTAGTAGACATCAAGCTCTTTTTGGCGTCGTTGCCGGGGAGGTTAGCGCTTGAAGGTATATCTTTAGATCTTGCAATCGAGTCTTTTATTTTCTTGTTTTATCACTAGTTTAGTTTATAAAAGAAAAATATAAAAAATGGAATTGAGTTTGTCTCATACACTTCACCTTTTTAATATCTTTCGTGGGTATGATGGAAAGGATAATTGTGCTCAAGTGCTAGAAGAAGAAATCTATAAAATGTTTGGCACTAAATATTTGAATGATGAGCATGATTTCAATGTTGTTAGTATGAATTCTTTGAATATCCATGATGCTAATGATATGCAAAGCCACAAGCTTGGGGAAGCTTTGTTTGATGAAGATGATATTTTTTGTCCCCCAAGTTTTGATGAGCAAATTTATTATGATGAAAGCATACCTCCTATCTATGATGATTATTGTGATGACACGTATGCTTTAAAGAATAATGATAACAATGAAACTTGTCATCTTGATTTCAATTTTCAATCCCATGATAGTTACTTTGTTGAGTTTGCTCCCACTACTATTCAAGAGAAGAATTTTGCTTATGTGGAGAGTAGTAAATTTTCTATGCTTGTAGATCATGAAAAGAATGCTTTATGTGATAGTTATATTGTTGAATTCATTCATGATGCTACTGAAAATTATTATGAGGGAGGAATATATGCTTGTAGGAATTGCAATAATATCAAGTTTCCTATCTATGTGCTTAAAATTTTGAAGTTATGCTTGTCTTACCTTCCTATGCAAGTTGATTCTTGTCCCCATAAGTTGTTTGCTCACAAAATCCCTATGCATAGGAAGTATGTTAGACTTAAATGTGCTAGTCATATTCTTCATGATGCTCTCTTTATGTTTCAATTCTTATCCTTTATGTGAGCATCATTGAAATCATCATGCCTTGCTAGGGGCATTAAACGATAGCGCTTGCTGGGAGGCAACCCAACTTTATTTTTGTTCCTTGCTTTTTGTTCCTGTTTAGTAATAAATAATTCATCTAGCCTCTGTTTAGATGTGGTTCTATGCTTTTAATTAGTGTTTGTGCCAAGTAGAACCTTTGGGAAGACTTGGGGAAAGTCTTGTTGATCATGCTGTAAAAAACAGAAACTTTAGCGCTCACGAGAATTGCTGCCATTTTTATTTGGAGAGTTGTTGGGGAACGTAGTAATTTCAAAAAAATTCCTACGCACACGCAAGATCATGGTGATGCATAGCTACGAGAGGGGAGAGTGTGATCTATGTACCCTTGTAGATCGACAACGGAAGCGTTAGCAGAACGCGGTTGATGTAGTCGTACGTCTTCACGGCCCGACCGATCAAGCACCGAAACTACGACACCTCCGAGTTCTAGCACACGTTCAGCTCGATGACGATCCCCGGACTCCGATCCAGCAAAGTGTCGGGGAAGAGTTCCGTCAGCACGACGGCGTGGTCACGATCTTGATGTACTACCGTCACAGGGCTTCGCCTAAGCACCGCTACAATATTATCGAGGACTATGGTGGAAGGGAGCACCGCACACGGCTAAGAATATGATCACGTGGATCAACTTGTGTTTTAGGGGTGCCCCCTGCCCCCGTATATAAAGGATCAAGGGGGGTGCGTCCGGCCAGGAGGAGGGCGCGCCAGGAGGAGTCCTACTCCCACCGGGAGTAGGATTCCCCCCTTTCCTAATTGGAATAGGATTCGGGAGGGGGAAAGAGGAGAGAGAGAAGGAAGGGGGGGCGCCGCCCCCCTCTCCTTGTCCTATTCGGACTAGGGGGGAGGGGCGCGCGGCCCAGCCCTGGCCACCTCTCCTCTCTTCCACTAAAGCCCACTAAGGCCCATATACCTCCCGGGGGGTTCCGGTAACCTCCCAGTACTCCGGTAAAATCCCGATTTCACCCGGAACACTTCTGATATCCAAATATAGGCTTCCAATATATCAATCTTTATGTCTCGACTATTTCGAGACTCCTCGTCATGTCCGTGATCACATCCGGGACTCCGAACAAACTTTGGTACATCAAAATGCATAAACTCATAATATAACTGTCATCGAAACCTTAAGCATGCGGACCCTACGGGTTCGAGAACAGTGTAGACATGACCGAGACACGTCTCCGGTCAATAACCAATAGCAGAACCTGGATGCTCATATTGGCTCCTACATATTCTACGAAGATCTTTTATCGGTCAGACCGCATAACAACGTATGTTGTTCCCTTTGTCATCGGTATGTTACTTGCCCGAGATTCGATCGTCGGTATCTCAATACCTAGTTCAATCTCGTTACTGGCAAGTCTCTTTACTCGTTCCGTAATACATCATCTCACAACTAACTCATTAGTTGCAATGCTTGCAAGGCTTATGTGATGTGCATTACCGAGAGGGCCCAGAGATACCTCTCCGACAATCGGAGTGACAAATCCTAATCTCGAAATACGCCAACCCAACATGTACCTTTGGAGACACCTGTAGAGCTCCTTTATAATCACCCAGTTACGTTGTGACGTTTGGTAGCACAAAAAGTGTTCCTCCAGCAAACGGGAGTTGCATAATCTCATAGTCATAGGAACATGTATAAGTCATGAAGAAAGCAATAGCAACATACTAAACGATCGGGTGCTAAGCTAATGGAATGGGTCATGTCAATCACATCATTCTCCTAATGATGTGATCCCGTTAATCAAATAACAACTCTTTTGTTTATGGTTAGAAAACATAACCATCTTCGATTAACGAGCTAGTCAAGTAGAGGCATACTAGTGACACTCTGTTTGTCTATGTATTCACACATGTATTATGTTTCCGGTTAATACAATTCTAGCATGAATAATAAACATTTATCATGATATAAGGAAATAAATAATAACTTTATTATTGCCTCTAGGGCATATTTCCTTCAGTCTCCCACTTGCACTAGAGTCAATAATCTAGTTCACATCGCCATGTGATTCAACACTAAGAGTTCACATCACCATGTGATTAACACTCATAGTTCACATCGTCATGTGACCTATACCCAAAGGGTTTACTAGAGTCAATAGTCTAGTTCACATCATTTATGTGATTAACACCCAAAGAGTACTAAGGTGTGATCATGTTTTGCTTGTGAGATAATTTTAGTCAACGGGTCTGTCACATACAGATTCGTAAGTATTTTGTGAATTCTATGTCTACAATGCTCTGCACGGAGCTACTCTAGCTAATTGCTCCCACTTTCAATATGTATCTAGATTGAGACTTAGAGTCATCCAGATCTGTGTCAAAACTTGCATCGACGTAACTTTTTACGACGAACCTTTTGTCACCTCCATAATCGAGAAATATTTCCTTATTCCACTAAGGATAATTTTGACCAATGTCCAGTAATCTACTCTTAGATCACTATTGTACTCCCTTGCTTAACACAGTGTAGGGTATACAATAGATCTGGTACACATCATGGCATACTTTATAGAACCTATGGCTGAGGCATAGGGAATGACTTTCATTCTCTTTCTATCTTCTGCCGTGGTCGGGCTTTGAGTCTTACTCAATTTCATACCTTGTAACACAGCCAAGAACTCTTTCTTTGACTGTTCCATTTTTGAACTACTTCAAAATATTGTCAAGGTATGTACTCATTGAAAAAACTTATCAAGCGTCTTGATCTATCTCTATAGATTTTGATGCTTAATATGTAAGCAGCTTCACCGAGGTCTTTCTTTGAAAAACTTCTTTAAAAACACTCCTTTATGCTTTGCAGAATAATTCTACATTATTTCCGATCAACAATATGTCATTCACATATACTTATCAGAAATGCTGTAGTGCCCCCACTCACTTTCTTGTAAATACAGGCTTCACCGCAAGTCTGTATAAAACTATATGCTTTGATCATACTATCAAAGCGTTTATTCCTACTCCGAGAGGCTTGCACCAGTCCATAAATGGATCGCTGGAGCTTGCACACTTTGTTAGCTCCTTTTGGATCGACAAAACCTTCCGGCTGCATCATATACAACTCTTCTTCCAGAAATCCATTCAGGAATGCAGTTTTGACATCCATTTGCTGGATTTCATAAAATGCGGCAATTGCTAACATGATTCGGACAGACTTAAGCATAGATACGAGTGAGAAACTCTCATCATAGTCAACACCTTGAACTTGTCGAAAACCTTTTTGCGACAATTCTAGCTTTGTAGATAGTAACACTACTATCAGCGTCCGTCTTCCTCTTGAAGATCCATTTAATCTCAATGGCTCGCCGATCATTGGGCAAGTCAATCAAAGTCCATACTTTGTTCTCATACATGGATCTCATCTCAGATTTCATGGCCTCAAGCCATTTCGCGGAATCTAGGCTCATCATCACTTCCTCATAGTTCGCAAGTTCGTCATGGTCTAGTAACATGACTTCCAAAACAGGATTACCGTACCACTTTGGTGCGGATCTCACTCTGGTTTACCTACGAGATTCGGTATGAACTTAATCTGAAGTTACATGATCATCATCATTAGTCTTCCTCACTAATTGGTGTAGTAGTCACAGGAACAGATTTCTTGTGATGAACTACTTTTCAATAAGGGAGAAGGTACAATTACCTTATCAAGTTCTACTTTCCTCCCACTCACTTCTTTCAAGAGAAACTCCTTCTCTAGAAAGGATCCATTCTTAGCAACGAATGTCTTGCCTTCGGATTTGTGATAGAAGGTGTACCCAATAGTCTCCTTTGGGTATCCTATGAAGACATATTTCTCTGATTTGGGTTTGAGCTTATCAGGATGAAACTTTTTCATATAAGCATCACAATCCCAAACTTTAAGAAATGACAACTTTGGTTTCTTGCCAAACCACAGTTCAGATTGTGTCGTCTCAACGGACTTAGATGGTGCCCTTTTAAACGTGAATGCAGCTGTCTTTAATGCATAACCAACGATAGTGGTAGATCGGTAAGAGACATCATAGATCGCACCATATCTAATAAAGTACGGTTATGATGTTCGGACACACCATTATGCTGTGGTGTTCCAGGTGGCGTGAGTAGTGAAACTATTTCACATTGTTTTAACTGAAGGCCAGACTCGTAACTCAAATATTTTACCTCTGCGATCATATCGTAGAAACTTTTATTTTCTTGTTACGATGATTCTCCACTTCACTCTGAAATTCTTTGAACTTTTCAAATATTTCAGACTTGTGTTTCATCAAGTAGATATACCCATATCTGCTCAAATCATCTGTGAAGGTCAGAAAATAATGATACCCGCCACGAGCCTTAACACTCATCGGATCTCATACATCAGTATGTATTATTTCCAATAAGTCAGTTGCTCGCTCCATAGTTCCGGAGAACGGCGTTTTAGTCATCTTGCCCATGAGGCATGGTTCGCAAGCATCAACTGATTCATAATCAAGTGATTCCAAAAACCCATTAGCATGGAGTTTCTTCATGCGCTTTACACCAATATGACCTAAACGGCAGTACCACAAATAAGTTGCACTATCATTATTAACTTTGCATCTTTTGGTTTCAATATTATGATTATGTGTATCACTACGATCGAGAACCAACGAACTATTTTCATTGGGTGTGTAACCATATAAGGTTTTATTCATGTAAACAGAACAACAATTTATTCTCTTACTTAAATGAATAACCGTATTACAATAAACATGATCAAATCATATTCATGCTCAACGCAAACACCAAATAACACTTATTCAGGTTCAACACTAATCCCGAAAGTATAGGGAGTGTGCGATGATGATCATATCAATCTTGGAACCACTTCCAACACACATCGTCACTTCACCCTTAACTAGTCTCTGTTTATTCTGCAACTCCCGTTTTGAGTTACTAATCTTAGCAACTGAACTAGTATCAAATACTGAGGGGTTGCTATAAACACTAGTAAATTACACATCAATAACATGTATATCAAATATACTTATGTTCACTTTGCCATCCTTCTTATCTGCCAATCACTTGGGGTAGTTCCGCTTCCAGTGACCAGTCCCTTTGGAGTAGAAACACTTAGTCTCAGGCTTAGGACCAGACTTGGGCTTCTTCACTTGAGCAGCAACTTGCTTGCTGTTCTTCTTGAAGTTCCCCTTCTTCCCTCTGCCCTTTTCTTGAAACTAGTGGTCTTGTCTACCATCAACACTTGATGTTTTTCTCGATTTCTACCTTCGTCAATTTCCGCATTACGAAGAGCTTGGGAATCGTTTCCGTTATCCCTTGCATATCATAGTTCATCACGAAGTTCTACTAACTTGGTGATGGTGACTAGAGAATTCTGTCAATCACTATCTTATCTGGAAGATTAACTCCCACTTGATTCAAGCGATTGTAGTACTTAGACAATCTGAGCACATGCTCACTAGTTGAGCGATTCTCCTCCATCTTTTAGCTATAGAACTTGTTGGAGACTTCATATCTCTCAACTCGGGTATTTGCTTGAAATATTAACTTCAACTCCTGGAACATCTCATATGCTCCATGACATTCAAAAAGTCTTTGAAGTCCCGATTCTAAGCCATTAAGCATGGTGCACTAAACTATCAAGTAGTCATCATATTGAGCTATCCAAACGTTCATAACGTCTGCATCTGCTCCTGCAATAGGTCCGTCACCTAGCGGTGCATCAAGGACATAATTCTTCTGTGCAGCAATGAGGATAAACCTCAGATCACGGATCCAATCCGCATCATTGCTACTAACATCTTTCAACACAATTTTCTCTAGGAACATATCAAAATAAACACAGGGAAGCAACAACGCGAGCTATTGATCTACAACATAATTTGCAAAATACTACCAGGCCTAAGTTCATGATAAATTTAAGATCAATTAATCATATTACTTAAGAACTCCCACTTAGATAGACATCCCTCTAATCCTCTAAGTGATTACGTGATCCAAATCAACTAAACCATGTCCGATCATCACGTGAGATGGAGCAGTTTCATTGGTGAACATCGCTATGTTGATCATATCTGCTATATGATTCACGCTCGACCTTTCGGTCTTCGTGTTCCGAGGCCATATCTGTATATGCTTGGCTCGTCAAGTATAACCTGAGTATTCTGCGTGTGCAACTGTTTTGCACTCGTTGTATTTGAACGTAGAGCCTATCACACCCGATCATCACGTGGTGTCTCAGCACGAAGAACTTTCGCAATGGTGCATACTCAGGGAGAACACTTCTTGATAATTAGCGAGAGATCATATTATAATGCTACCGTCAATCAAAGCAAGATAAGATGCATAAAAGATAAACATCACATGCAATCAATATAAGTGATATGATATGGCCACCATCATCTTGTGCTTGTCATCTCCATCTTCGAAGCACCGTCATGATCACCATCGTCACCGGCGCGACACCTTGATCTCCATCGTAGCATCGTTGTCGTCTCGCCAATCTTATGCTTCCACGACTATCGCTATCGCTTAGTGATAAAGTAAAGCATTACAGCGCGATTGCATTGCATACAATAAAGCGACAACCATATGGCTCCTGCCAGTTGCCGATAACTCGGTTACAAAAGTTGATCATCTCATACAATAAAATTTAGCATCATGTCTTGACCATATCACATCACAACATGCCCTGCAAAAACAAGTTAGACGTCCTCTACTTTGTTGTTGCAAGTTTTACGTGGCTGCTACGGGCTTAAGCAAGAACCAATCTTACCTACGCATCAAAACCACAATGATAGTTTGTCAAGTTGGTGTTGTTTTAACCTTCGCAAGGACCGGGCGTAGCCACACTTGGTTCAACTAAAGTTGGAGAAACTGTCACCCGCTAGCCACCTTTGTGCAAAGCACGTCGGGAGAACCGGTCTCGCGTAAGCGTACGCGTAATGTAGGTCCAGGCCGCTTCGTCCAACAATACCGCCGAACCAAAGTATGACATGCTGGTAAGCAGTATGACTTATATTGCCCACAACTCACTTGTGTTCTACTCGTGCATATAACATCAACACATAAAACCTAGGCTCGG
Source organism: Triticum urartu (assembly GCF_003073215.2). Taxonomy (NCBI): domain Eukaryota; kingdom Viridiplantae; phylum Streptophyta; class Magnoliopsida; order Poales; family Poaceae; genus Triticum; species Triticum urartu. The sequence continues at coordinate 315,266,028 of NC_053024.1, read as the reverse complement.
ATGCCACTGCTGGAGAACGTGGTAATTTCAAAAAAAATCCTACGCACACGCAAGATCATGGTGATGCATAGCAACGAGAGGGGAGAGTGTGATCTACGTACCCTTGTAGATCAACAGTGGAAGCGTTAGCACAACGCGGTTGATGTAGTCGTACGTCTTCACGGCCCGACCGATCAAGCACCGAAACTACGGCACCTACGAGTTCTAGCACACGTTCAGCTCGATGACGATCCCCGGACTCCGATCTAGCAAAGTGTCGGGGAAGAGTTCCGTCAGCATGACGGCGTGGTGACGATCTTGATGTACTACCGTCGCAGGGCTTCGCCTAAGCACCGCTACAATATTATCGAGGACTATGGTGGAAGGGGGCACCGCACACGGCTAAGAATATGATCACATGGATCAACTTGTGTTTTAGGGGTGCCCCCTGCCCCCGTATATAAAGGATCAAGGGGGGGTGCGGCCGGCCAGGAGGAGGGCGCGCCAGGAGGAGTCCTACTCCCACCGGGAGTAGGATCCCCCCCTTCCTAGTTGGAATAGGATTCGGGAGGGGGAAAGAGGAGAGATAGAAGGAAGGGGGGGCGCCGCCCCCCTCTCCTTGTCCTATTCGGACTAGGGGGAGGGGCGCGCGGCCCAGCCCTGGCCACCTCTCCTCTCTTCCACTAAAGCCCACTAAGGCCCATATACCTCCCGGGGGGTTCCGGTAACCTCCCGGTACTCCAGTAAAATCCCGATTTCACCCGGAACACTTCCGATATCCAAATATAGGCTTCCAATATATCAATCTTTATGTCTCGACTATTTCGAGACTCCTCGTCATGTCCATGATCACATCCGGGACTCCGAACAAACTTCGGTACATCAAAATGCATAAACTCATAATATAACTGTCATCGAAACCTTAAGCGTGCGGACCCTACGGGTTCGAGAACAATGTAGAGATGACCGAGACACGTCTCCGGTCAATAACCAATAGCGGAACCTGGATGCTCATATTGGCTCCTACATATTCTACGAAGATCTTTTATCGGTCAGACCGCATAACAACGTACGTTGTTCCCTTTGTCATCGGTATGTTACTTGCCCGAGATTCGATCGTCGGTATCTCAATACCTAGTTCAATCTCGTTACCGGCAAGTCTCTTTACTCGTTCCGTAATACATCATCTCACAACTAACTCATTAGTTGCAATGCTTGCAAGGCTTATGTGATGTGCATTACCGAGAGGGCCCAGAGATACCTCTCCGACAATCGGAGTGACAAATCCTAATCTCGAAATACGCCAACCCAACATGTACCTTTGGAGACACCTGTAGAGCTCCTTTATAATCACCTAGTTACGTTGTGACGTTTGGTAGCACACAAAGTGTTCCTCCGGCAAACGGGAGTTGCATAATCTCATAGTCATAGGAACATGTATAAGTCATGAAGAAAGCAATAGCAACATACTAAACGATCGGGTGCTAAGCTAATGGAATGGGTCATGTCAATCACATCATTCTCCTAATGATGTGATCTCGTTAATCAAATAACAACTCTTTTGTTTATGGTTAGGAAACATAACCATCTTCGATTAGCGAGCTAGTCAAGTAGAGGCATACTAGTGACACTCTGTTTGTCTATGTATTCACACATGTATTATGTTTCCGGTTAATACAATTCTAGCATGAATAATAAACATTTATCATGGTATAAGGAAATAAATAATAACTTTATTATTGCCTCTAGGGCATATTTCCTTCAAGAGTGCTATTTAGTTAATTCTTTTTTCATATGATTAATAGATAAATTACTCAGGTCCAGCAATTTATTTGAGAATTTTATGAGTTCCATAAGTATACATTTGATTCAGATTACTACAGACTGTTCTGTTTTTGATAGATTCTGTTTTTCATGTGTTGTTTACTTATTTTGATGAATCTATGGCTAGTAAAAGAGTTTATAAACCATAGAGAAGTTGGAATACAGTAGGTTTAACACTAATATAAATAAAGAATGAGTTCATTACAGTACCTTGAAGTGGTGATTTATTTTCTTATACTAACGGAGCTCACGAGTTTTCTGTTAAAGTTTTGTGTTGTGAAGTTTTCAAGTTTTGGGTAAGGATTCGATGGACTATGGAATAAGGAGTGGCAAGAGCCTAAGCTTGGGGATTCCCAAGGCACCCCAAGGTAATATTCAAGGATAACCAAAAGCCTAAGCTTGGGGATGCCCCGGAAGGCATCCCCTCTTTTCGTCTTCGTTCATCGGTAACTTTACTTAGAGCTATATTTTCATTCTCCACATGATATGTGTTTTGCTTGGAGCATCAATTTATTTTGTTAGTATTTTCTTGCTGTTATTTATAATAATGCTTTGCATATTTTATTTCAATAAAAGTGGCATTAATAGTCTTTACTATGCCTATGTTACAAGTATACATGTTGCTGTTTGAAAACAGAAAGTTTACTGCTGTTGCAATAATTCCCTAGAAAAGTAAGAATGTGATAAAATGTTGAAACCTTTTTCATATTAAGCTCTGATAAATTTACTACAGTGGGAATTTTATTTCATAATTTTTGGAGCTAGGGAAATATGGATGTTGCTGCATTCTTTACAGACTATCCTGTTTAGGCAGATTGCCGTTATGTTTGCATTGTTTGCATATGGTTGCTTCTTTAATGATTCTATTTGAGGATAGGACTATTAAATATGCAGAGTCATTTAGTATGCAATGTTGAATAATAATTTTAGTGATTTGCTACAGTAGAGTATGATAAGGTTTTGGCAATGATTTATACTAACTTATCTCACGAGTTCTTGTTGAGTTTTGTGTGGATGAAGCTTTTGAGATTTAGGGAGACCGTGATATGAGAGGAATTAAGGAGACACAAAAGCTCAAGCTTGGGGATGCCCAAGGCACCCCAAGATAATATTTCAAGAAGTCTCAAGCATCTAAGCTTGGGGATGCCCCGGTTGGCATCCCACCTTTCTTCTTCGACAATTATCGGTTAGTATCGGTTGATCCTAAGTTTTTGCTTCTTCGCATGATGTTTGCTATTCTTAGATGTCATTTTATTTTGCTTTGCTTGCTGTTTGAATAGAGTACCAAGATCTGAAATTATTAAATGTTAGAGAGTCTTCACATAGTTGCATAATTATTCGACTACTCATTGATCTTCACTTATATCCTTCGGAGTAGTTTGTCATTTGCTCTAGTGCTTCACTTATATCCTTTAGAGCATGGTGGTAGTTCTATTTTGAAGAAATAGATGAACTCTCATGCTTCACTTAGATTATTTTGAGAGTCTTAAATAGCATGGTAATTTTCTTAAAATCCTAATATGCTTGGTATTCAAGATTTGTGAAACTTTCTTTTGAGTGTGTTGAATACTAAGAAAAGAATGAAGCATGATAATTGTTTTGAGATATGGAGGTGATAATATTAAAGTCATGCTAGTTGAGTAGTTGTGAATTTAAAGAATACTTGTGTTGAAGTTTGTGATTCCCGTAGCATGCACGTATGGTGAACCGTTATGTGATGAAGTCGGAGCATGATTTATTTATTGATTGTCTTCCTTATGAGTGGAGGTCGGGGACGAGCGATGGTCTTTTCCTACCAATCTATCCCCCTAGGAGCATGCGCGTAATACTTTGCTTTGATAACTTCTAAATTTTTGCAAAGTATATGAGTTCTTTATGACTAATGTTGAGTCCATGGATTATACGCACTCTCACCCTTCCACCCTTGCTAGGCTCTCTAATACCGCGCAACTTTCGCCGGTATCACACACCTACCATATACCTTCCTCAAAACAGCCACCATACCTACCTATTATGGCATTTCCATAGCCATTCTGAGATATATTGCCATGCAACTTTCCACCATCTAGTTCATCATGACACATCCATCATTGTCATATTGCTTAGCATGATCATGTAGTTGACATACTATTTGTGGCAAAGCCACCGTTTATAATTCTTTCATCCTTGTCACTCGTGATTCATTGCATATCCTGGTACACCGCCAGAGGCATTCATATAGAGTCATATTTTGTTTTAGTATCAAGTTGTAATCATTGAGTTGTAAATAAATAGAAGTGTGATGATCATCATTCAATAGAGCATGGTCCCAAAAAAAGAGAAAGGCCAAAGAAAAAAAGGCCCAAAAAAATATAAATAAATAAAAAAGGGGCAATGCTACTATCCTTTTTTCCACACTTGTGCTTCAAAGTAGCACCATGATATAGCGAGTCTCGTATATTGTGCTTCAAAGTAGCACCATGTTCTTGATATAGAGAGTCTCATATGTTGTCACTTTCATATACTAGTGGGACCTTTACGTTATAGAACTTGGCTTGTATATTCCAATGATGGGCTTCCTCAAATTGCCCTAGGTCTTCGTGAGCAAGCAAGTTGGGTGCACACCCACTAGTTTCTTTTGTTGAGCTTTCATACATTTATAGCTCTAGTGCATCCGTTGCATGGCAATCCCTACTCACTCACATTGATATATATTGATGGGCATCTCCATAGCCCATTGATACACCTAGTTGATGTGAGACTATCTTCTCCTTTTTGTCTTCTCCACAACCACCATTCTATTCCACCTATAGTGCTATATCCATGGCTCACGCTCATGTATTGCGTGAAGATTGAAAAAGTTAGAGTATGAAACAATTGCTTGGCTTGTCATCGGGGTTGTGCATGATTTGAATACTTTGTGTGGGGAAGATGGAGCATATCCAGACTATATGATTTTGTAGGGATAACTTTCTTTGGCCATGTTATTTTGAGAAGACATAATTGATTTGTTAGTATGCTTGAAGTATTATTATTTTCTATGTCAATATAAACTTTTGTCTTGAATCTTTCTAATCTGAATATTCATACCACAATTAAGAAGATTTACATTGAAATTATGCCAAGTAGAACTCCACATCAAAAATTCTCTTTTATCATTTACCTACTCGAGGACGAGCAGGAATTAAGCTTGGGGATGCTTGATACGTCTCCAACGTATCTATAATTTTTGATTGATCCATGCTATATTATCTACTATTTTGGGCAATATTGGGCTTTATTATCCACTTTTATATTATTTTTGGGACTAACCTATTAACCGGAGGCCCAACCCAGATTTGCTGTTTTATGCCTATTTCAGTGTTTCGAAGAAAAGGAATATCAGACGGAGTCGAAACGGAACAAAATCAACTGGAGAAGTTATTTTTGGAAGGAAACACACCTGATGAAGTTGGGCCCCACGTCAGGGGAGACACGAGGTGCTCACGAGGGTGGGGGGCGCCCCTCCTAGGGCGCGCCCCCCTGTCTCGTGGGACCCCCGTGGCTCCTCCGACGTCCTCCCTGCACCCATATATACCCACATGACCTAAAACTTCCAGAACGCAAGATAGATCGGGAGTTCCGCCGCCAGAAGCCTCTGTAGCCACCAAAAACCAATCTAGACCCGTTCCGGCACCCTGCCGGATGGGGCAATCCTTCTCCGGTGGCCATCTTCATCATCCCGGTGCTCTCCATGACGAGGAGGGAGTCGTTCTCCCTCGGGGCTGAGGGTATGTACCAGTAGCTATGTGTTTGATCTCTCTCTCTCTCGTGTTCTTGAGATGATACGATCTTGATGTATCGCGAGCTTTGCTATTATATTTGGATCCTATGATGTTTCTTCCCCCTCTACTCTCTTGTAATGAATTAAGTTTCCCCTTTGAAGTAATCTTATCGGATTGAGTCTTTAAAGATTTGAGAACACTTGATGTATGTCTTGCCGTGGATATCTGTGGTGACAATGGGATACCACGTGCCACTTGATGTATGTTAAGGTGATCAACTTGCGGGTTTCGTGACATTGGGAACCTATGCATAGGGGTTGGCACACGTTTTCGTCGTGATTCTCTGGTAGAACTTTGGGGCACTCTTCGAGATCCTTTGTGTTGGTTGAATAGATGAATCTGAGATTGTGTGATGCATATCGTATAATCATACCCACAGATACTTGAGGTGACATTGGAGTATCTAGGTGACATTAGGGTTTTGGTTGATTTGTGTCTTAAGGTGCTATTCTAGTACGAACTCTAGGGCTGTTTGTGACACTTATAGGAATAGCCCAACGGATTGATTGGAAAGAATAACTTTGAGGTGGTTTCGTACCCTACCATAATCTCTTCGTTTGTTCTCCGCTATTAGTGACTTTGGAATGAGTCTTTGTTGCGTGTTGAGGGATAGTTATGTGATCCAATTATGTTAGTATTGTTGAGGGAACTTACACTAGCGAAAGTATGAACCCTAGGCATTGTTTCAACACATTGCAATACCGTTTACGCTCACTTTTATCACTTGCTACCTTGCTGTTTTTATTATTCCAGATTACAAATACTATTATCTACTATCTATATTGCACTTGTATCACCATCTCTTCGCCGAACTAGTGCACCTATACAATTTACCATTGTATTGGGTGTGTTGGGGACACAAGAGACTCTTTGTTATTTGGTTGCAGGGTTGCTTGAGAGAGACCATCTTCATCCTACGCCTCCTAGGATTGATAAACCTTAGGTCATCCACTTGAGGGAAATTTGCTACTGTCCTACAAACCTCTGCACTTGGAGGCCCAACAACGTCTACAAGAAGAAGGTTGTGTAGTAGACATCATTATTCGTCACCTTTTTTACACTAGTTGACAAAACGGGGGAGAATTACATCGAGTCTTGATAGATTTGCTTTCTGTGTTTCCTTGGTTTGGTTTCATGCGAGTTTCAAACTTCCGTTTAAATTCTATCTGCTCTATGTTGTAAAACTTCTATGATTTAATGTTAATAACCCCGCCTGCTGCACTATTTCTCTCGAAGCATTTGTTTTGCAGGTGGAATTATTATAGGAAGTTATGAATGATTACACTACGATCTCGATGGATTATATGTGATCAGTGCGAATCATTGACTCGAATGATTGAAATTTGCTCTATATACTTCAAATCTCGCACGAGAATTAATCTCATATATTTTTCCCTACATACATTTACGGGGAGTCTGTTTCATCATCGAGCAAAGTAACACTTATTCACTCTTGTTGGAATTACTTTTCACTTATATATCTTCACTTTGATGATTATCTATTTTGTTGGAATTACTTTTCACTTATATATCGTCCAAAAAGGGGGAGATTGTTGGTGCAATAATTTGCCTCCTTATATTTTGGAGTTTATTGACATAAACAATATAGGACTTATGTGGTTTGCTAGTGCACACAGAGTAACAGGTCCCTGGAATCAGGAGAAGTTTGATTCAAATGTCGAAGATAATCCCCTGCATGGTAGTGAAGGTTATCACTTTAGATTATGATAACAAGAGTGACCCCTCAAAAAGTGCTGACGTGAAGCAATTGGTTCGGTGCTTGTCTGAGGGAAGTGACTGCGACCGAGAAGTTTGAAGACGAAGGGAAGACGTAGCATTTATTTCATTGTTTCTCTTCTCTTTATTGAGTCACAGGACCATCGTACTATTAAGAGGGGTGTAGCGTTCGAAACTTTGATTCTCTTATGATAAACCCAAATCCTATGAAAGTTGCGAGAGAAATCTCTTTGTGTTCTGAGCAAATACTTGCCAGCAAGAGACTATGATCTTCTTCGCTGCGAGAGATTTGTCTGTGATTGAGGAGTTAGCATTACTTGGTCCTCAAGTAATGTTATCGTTGCTCTTGAAATCCGACTATTGAGAACATGTCGGTTGGACATTGGGTGGACCACGTGTCCAAAATGGCCATTTCCCACCATAGGAGGTTGCGGCTATAAATAGCCACCCCGCACCGGCTTTGTCCGGTGGCTGCTCCGTTTGATTGTGAGAAGATTGTTGAGCAACCCCCTCTCCTGAGTGATCTGAGTTCAAAATCCACCAAGAGAAAACCCTAGAGCCGAAAAATTAGATCGTGCTTCAGCATCACTCGAATCTAAGTCCAGTATTCTCCGCCTATTACTCTTGAGATATGCAAACTCTCTAGACCTTTAGGTGCCAATCTCTTCAAAGACCAAGATCCATTGTGGTTCTCGAAGAAGAAGTCTGTAAAGGTTCGGAGATCGCCATAAGTATCTACCACAAATGATCAACATTGGTTGATGAACCAATTGTCGAGGAGAATAGGGCGAAGAGAGTTTATCTTCTGTGTTAAATCACAACCCTCCAACTAGACGTAGTCCTTATGCAGAAGGATGAACTAGTCAAACAAATTCCTTGTCGCCATTGAGCATCACTGGTTACCTCTGCTCCTCCACTTTACATTTGTACTATTTCAATCATGTGATTTTCCTCGATGCATGCTTTAGTTTCCATTCGTTAGTTTGTATTCGCTCACTATACTCTGTTTTCGTTCGCTCCGCTGCTGGGTTTCGAGAGTTTTTTATATCTCCGAAAGAAATTTTAGAACCTCCATTCACCCCCTCTAGTAGACATACTTCTTTTATACATTTTTACACATGATTGTTATACAAATTTCCCACATTTTCATAATTTTTCAAAAAAATAGAGTTACAGAAGTATGGTTTTATTCAGATCATTACAGACAGTTCTATTTTAGATAGATTCTATTTTTGTTGCATAGTTTGCTTGTTTTAATGATGATATGGATTATATCGGGGGCTATAAGTCATGGAAAAGTTAGAATACAATATGAATTATGCAATAATAAATTATGAATGAGTTTATAACGGTGCCTAAAGTTTATGGTTAGTTTATTATACTAACGGATCTCACGAGGTTTCTGTTGAGTTTTGTGTGCGGAAGTTTTCAGGTTTTGGGTGAGATCACGATGGATGAAGGAATAAGGAGCGACAAGATCCTAAGCTTGGGGATGCCCAAGTCACCCCAAGGTAATAATCAAGGAAGTCCCAAGCGTCTAAGCTTGGGTATGCCCCAGATGGCACCCCTCTTTCATCTACAATCTATCGGTATGTTACTTGGAGCTACTTTTTTATTCATCACATGATATGTGTTTTGCTTGGAGCATCTTGTGCTATAGTAGTTTTTGATTTGTTTGCTTTTTAGTTTGTCATAATCATTGTTTGATGAACACAGCTTTTGGGAGGGACACACATTTACAATGATTTGTTAGAATACTCTATGTGCTTCACTTATATCTTTTGAGCTAGGGAGTTGCTCTAGTGCTTCACTTATATCTTTTAGAGCACGACGGTGGTTATATTTTATAGAAATAGTTGCACTCTCATGCTTCACTTAAATATTTTTGACAGTTTAATAAATAGTAATGGCAATGTGCATGTGTTATAAGACTAGTCCAAGAAGGATAGTGATGACCCACAAGTATAGGGGATCTATCGTAGTCCTTTCGATAAGTAAGAGTGTCGAACCCAATGAGGAGCAGAAGGAAATGATAAGCGGTTTCCAGCAAGGTATTCTCTACAAGTACTGAAATAAGTGGTAACAGATAGTTTTGTGATAAGATAATTTCTAACGAGCAACAAGTAACAAAAGTAAATAAAGTGCAGCAAGGTGGCCCAATCCTTTTTGTAGTAAAGGACAAGCCTGGACAAACCCTTATATAGAGAAAAGCGCTCCCGAGGACACATGGGAATATCGTCAAGCTAGTTTTCATCACGCTCATATGATTCGCGTTCGGTACTTTGTTAATTTGGTATGTGGGTGGACCGGTGCTTGGGTCCTGTCCTTACTTGGACAAGCATCCCACTTATGATTAACCTCTATTGCAAGCATCCACAACTACAACACAAGTATTAAGGTAAACCTAACCATAGCATGAAATATATGGATCCAAATCAGCCCCTTACGAAGCAACGCATAAACTAGGGTTTAAGCTTCTGTCACTCTAGCAACCCATCATCTACTTATTACTTCCCAATGCCTTCCTCTAGGCCCAAATAATGGTGAAGTGTCATGTAGTCGATGTTCACATAACACCACTAGAGGGAAGACAACATACATCTCATCAAAATATCGAACGAATACCAAATTCACATGACTACTAATAGCAAGACTTCTCCCATGTCCTCAGGAACAAACATAACTACTCACAAAGCATAAACATGTTCATAATCAGAGGGGTATTAATATGCATATAGGATCTGAACATATGATCTTCCACCAAATAAACCAACTAGCATCAACTACAAGGAGTAATTAACACTACTAGCAACCTACTAGCACCAATCCCGGACTTGGAGACAAGAATTTGATATACAAGAGATGAACTAGGGTTTTGAAAGGAGATGGTCCTGATGAATATGTTGATGGAGATTGCCCTCTCCCGATGAGAGGAGCGTTGGTGATGACGATGGCGATGATTTCCCCCTCCGGGAGGGAAGTTTCCCCGGTAGAACAGCTCCGCTAGAGCCCTAGATTGGTTCCGCCAAGGTTCCGCCTCGTGGCAGCGGAGTTTCTCCCGAGAAGATGGCTTCTTATTTTTTTCCCATCGAAAGACTTCATATAGTAGAAGATGGCCACCGGAGGGCCACGAGGGGGCCCACGAGGTAGGGGGTGCGCCTAGGGGGTAGGGCGCGCCCCCCCCCCCCACCCTCGTGGGCAGGGTGTGGCCCCCCTGGTGAACTTCTTCCACTGAGTATTTTTTATATATTCTGAAAACATCTTCCGTGAAGTTTCAGGACTTTTGGAGTTGTGCAAAATAGGTCTCTAATATTTGCTCCTTTTCCAGCCCAGAATCCCAGCTGTCGGCATTCTCCCTCTTTATGTAAACCTTGTAAAATAAGAGAGAATAGGCATAAGTATTATGACATAATGTGTAATAACAGCCCATAATGCAATAAATATCGATATAAAAGCATGATGCAAAATGGACGTATCAACTCCCCCAAGCTTAGACCTCGCTTGTCCTCAAGTGAAAGCCGAAATCGAAAAATTTGTCCACATGTTTAGAGAGAGGTGTCGATAAAAAAAATACGGACATGAGGGCATCATGATCATTCTTAGAACAGCAACTTATATAATTCTTGTCATATGATGTCTTATGCTAGAGTAATAATTCAATCACAATTTCAAGTATGATTCGTAAACTTCATTGAAAACTAACAAACTATAATCTCAGTCATTGGAGCAATTGCAATTTATCATAACATAGGAAAGAGTCAACATATAAGAGCTTTTCAGCAAGTCCACATACTCAACTATCATATAGTCTTTCACAATTGCTGACACTCACGCAATACTTATGGGTATGGAGTTTTAATCGAACACAGAGAAAGATAGGGGCTTATAGTTTTGCCTCCCAACGTTTTACCTCAAGGGTAATGTCAACAATAATAGTTCATGAAAACTCACATCCAATTAGCCATATATACCAGGATCTTTCCAACATACTGTGCTTGTCAAAGGATAAAATGTAAAAAGAAAGGGTGAATATCACCATGACTCTTATGCAAGGTAGGAGATAAAAGTAAAAGATAGGCCCTTCGCAGAGGGAAGCAGAGGTTGACATGCGCTTTTATGGTTTGGTGCACAAAATCTTAGTGCGAAAGAACGTCACTTTATATTGCCACTTTTGATATGGACCTTCATTATGTAGTCTGTCGCTTTTATTTCTTCCATATCACATGATCGTATAAAGTTTATTTTCTCACACACTAATAAGTCATACATATTTAGAGAGCAATTTTAATTGCTTTTCACCGATGACAACTTACTTGGAGGATCTTACCCAATCCATAGGTAGATATGGTGGACTCTCATGGCAAAACTGGTTTAAGGGTATTTGGAAGCACAAGTAGTATCTCTACTTGGTGCGATGGATTTGGCTAGCATGAGGGAGAAAGGCAAGCTCAACCATGTTGGATGATCCATGACAATATAATTTATCTCAGATGTAAGAAAACATAACCCATTACGTTGTCTTCCTTGTCCAACATCAACTCTTTAGCATGTCATATTTTAATGAGTGCTCACAATCATAAAAGATGTCCAAGATAGTATATTTATATGTGAAGACCTCTCTTTCTTTATTACTTCCTATTAATTGCAACAATGACCAAAACTATGCTTGTCAACTCTCAACAACTTTTATTCATCATACTTTTTTCTATGTGAGCTCGTTACTCTCCATAAGACTCACATGATCTCTTTGTTTCTTTTTATTTCTTTCTCTTGGGATCATGGCAAAATAATCAAGCCCTTGACTCGACACTAATCTTTATTATTTAGCTCACGGACTCGATTACATAGAAGGATTATAAAGCAAAACTCAAAACTAGATCATGCCATAAACTTTATTCTACTAGATCAAGATAATACCAAAAGGATCGAACTAAGGAAAACGATAAAGATAAAAGTGATGGTGATACGATACCGGGGCACTCCCCCAAGCTTGGCAGTTGCCAAGGGGAGTGCCCATACCAGATACTCAATTCTTCTTTGTTGGTGAAGAAGGTGATGGTTTTGTTGATGGTGTAGGTTTCTTCCTTAATTTGTGCTTGAGGACAGAATTTTGGCCCCTTAGGTCCTCGATCTCCTGTTCCAGGCTCATTATATTTTTGCATAGTTCCTGCTTGTTTTCCTGCAATAGGTGAAAAGGGATAAACTCGATCTTAGGTTTCTTTACTCTATCCGGGAGGCTTGACTTTTTGAACTCCACATGCATGTCCCCAGGTTGAGGTAGTGGGACTTCATCTTCATCTGAGCTCGTCTCCTCCTTTCCCTTGGGTTCATAGTCCTCTTCTTCTTCCGTAGTCCAACCACAGTGCTCCACATCCCCATAGACCTTAGGATCTGCAAGGTAATCAACCACATAGCTTTCTCCTTCTGAATCCTGGGACGACATGTTGCTCTGTCTGCAGCAGGACAGCTCAAAACAAAGATTAGAGATATTTGCGTGATACGGGAGTCAAAACCCCCGGGAGATTATATAATGAATTTTTATCGACCAAAATACGTGTCGTGTAAGAAAACGGAGTCCGGAAAGCGCACGAGGTGCCCACGAGGTAGGGGGCGCGCCCAGGGGGTAGGGCGTGCCCTCCACCCTCATGGAGGCCTCGTGTCCTTCCTGGACTGCTTCTTATTTTTCTATTTTTCTAAATATTCCAAAACGGAGAAATATTGCCTTAAAAACTGTTTTGGAGTCGGTTTACTTACCGTACCACATACCTATTCCTTTTCGGAGTATGAAACATTCCGGAAAGTGTCCCTTATGTATTCCTCCGGGGTTACGGTTTCAATAACATTGGTTCACATTTATGGGATTACCTGAGATATAATGTTTGATTCTTTGATCGTTCACCACCTTCGCATTTGTGCCTTCGAAGTTGTTGATTTTTATGGCACCGGAACGATAGACCTCCTCGATAACGTAAGGACCTTCCCATTTAGAGAGAAGTTTTCCTGCAAAAAATCTTAAACGAGAGTTGTATAGCAATACATAATCACCTACATTAAACTCATGCTTTTATATCCTTTTATCATGCCATCTTTTAACTTTTTCTTTAAACAACTTGGCATTTTCGTAGGCTTGGGTTCTCCATTCATCGAGTGAGCTAATATCAAATAACCTCTTCTCACCGGCAAGTTTGAAATCATAATTGAGTTCTTTAATAGCTCAATATGCCTTGTGTTCTAGTTCGAGAGGTAAGTGACATGCTTTTCCATAAACCATTTTATACGGAGACATACCCATAGGATTTTTATATGCAGTTCTATAGGCCCATAATGCATCATCAAGTTTCTTGGACTAATTCTTTCTAGATCTATTAACGGTCTTTTGCAAAATTAATTTGAGCTCTCTATTACTCAATTCTACTTGACCACTAGACTGTGGGTGATAAGGAGATGCAATTCTATGATTAACATCATATTTAGCAAGCATTTTACGAAAAGCACCATGAATAAAATGTGAACCACCATCAGTCATTAAATATCTAGGGACTCCAAATCTTGGGAAAATAACTTCTTTAAGCATTTTAATAGAACTGTTATGATCAGCACTACTAGTTAGAATAGCTTCTACCCACTTAGTAACGTAATCAACAGCAACTAAAATATGTGTATATCCATTAGAGGAAGGAAAAGGTCCCATATAGTCAAAGCCCCAAACATCAAATGGTTCAATAACGAGTGAATAGTTCATAGGCATTTCTTGACGTCTACTAATATTACCAATTCTTTGACATTCATCACAAGATAAGACAAACTTATGGGCATCCTTGAAGAGAGTAGGCCAATAAAAACCAGATTGCAATACCTTATGTGCAGTTCTATCTCCAGCATGGTGTCCTCCATAAGCTTCGGAGTGACACTTGCGTAGGATCTGTTCATGTTCATGCTCAGGTACACAACGTCTAATAACACCATCTACTGCTTCTTTATAAAGATGTGGGTCATCCCAAAAGTAATGCCTCAAATCATAGAAGAACTTTTTCTTTTGCTGGTATGTGAAACTAGCTGGTATATACTTAGCAACAATGTAATTAGCATAATCAGCATACCATGGAGCAGTATGAGAAGCATTTATGACATTTAATTGATCATCAGGAAAGCTATCATCAATAGGAAGTGGGTCATCAAGCACATTTTCTAACCTACACAAGTTGTCTGCAATGGGGTTCTCAGCTCCCTTTCTATCAACAATATGTAAGTCAAATTCTTGTAGCAAGAGAAACCATCTAATAAGTCTAGGTTTAGCATCTTTCTTTTCCATGATATATTTAATAGCAGCATGATCAGTGTGAATAGTTACTTTAAAATCAACAATATAAGGTCTGAACTTATCACAAGCAAATACAACTGCTAAGAATTCTTTTTCAGTAGTAGCATAATTTCTTTGAGCATTGTCTAGGGTTTTACTAGCATACTGGATAACATTTAATTTCTTATCAACTATTTTCCCTAGAACAGCACCTACGGCATAATCACTAGCATCACGCATAATTTCAAAGGGTAAATTCCAATCAAGTGGCTGAACAATAGGTGCAAAGATCAATGCTTTCTTAAGTATTTCAAATGCTTCTACACAATCATCATCAAAAAATGGTATATCTTTTTGTAATAAATTAGTCAGAGGCCGAGAAATTTTTGAGAAGTCCTTAATGAACCTCCTATAAAATCCAGCGTGACCAAGGAAACTTCTTATACCTTTGATGTCCTTGGGGCATGGCATCTTTTCAATAGCATCAACCTTGGCTTTATCAACTTCAATACCTCTTTCAGAAACTTTATGCCCCAAGACAATACCTTCATTAACCATAAAGTGGCACTTTTCCCAATTCAAGACAAGATTAGTTTCTTCACATCTCTGCAAAACTCGATCAAGGTTGCTCAAGCAATCATCAAAAGAAGACCCATAGACGGAGAAATCGTCCATGAAAACCTCACAAATCTTTTCACAAAAGTCAGAGAATATAGCCATCATGCATCTTTGAAAGGTAGCAGGTGCTTACATAGACCAAAAGGCATACGTCTATAAGCAAAAGTACCAAAAGGGCAAGTAAAAGTAGTCTTTGATTGATCTTTGGCTGACACAGGTATTTGAGAGAAACCAGAATAACCATCTAGAAAGCAAAAAATGTGTATGTTTGGATAACCTTTCTAGCATTTGATCGATAAGAGGTAATGGGTAATGATCCTTTTTAGTAGCCTTATTTAATTTGCGGAAATCAATTACCATCCTATAACCCACTGACTATCAGCAATGGGATAAATTATACCTGCCTCAAGAAGCTTTAGTATTTCTTTTCTTACCACTCCTTTCATTTTAGGATTCAGCCGTCGTTGATGATCATGAACTGATTTTGCATCTTCTTCCAAATTAATTTTATGTTGACATAGAGTGGGACTAATGCCCTTAAGATCATCAAGAGTATACCCAATAGCAGCACGATGCTTCTTCAGAGTTTTCAATAATCTCTCTTCCTCATGCTCTGAAAGGTTAGCACTAATAATAACAGGATATATCTTTTTCTCATCAAGATAAGCATATTTAAGAGTATCAGGTAACGGTTTAAGCTCAAACACGTGATCACCCTTGGGTGGAGGAGGATCCCCTAGGATTTCTACAGGCAAATTGTTTTTCAGAATAGGTTCCTGTTTAAAGAATACTTCGTCTATTTCCCTTCTTTCATTCGTAAACATATCATTTTCATGGTCTAGTAAATATTGTTCTAAAGGATCACTAGGAGGTATGGCAATAGAAGCAAGACCAATAATTTCATCCTTACTAGGTAATTCTTCTTCACGGTGTTGTCTACTAAATTTAGAGAAATTAAATTCACGAGTCATATCATCTAAACCGATAGTAACAACATCCCTTTTGCAATATATGGTAGCATTAACAGTGTTTAAGAAGGGTCTACCAAATATAATGGGACAAAAGCTATCTTGTGGGGAACCAAGAACAAGAAAATCAGCAGGATATTTAGTTTTCCCACACAAGACTTCAACATCTCTAACAATTCCCATTGGTGAAATAGTATCTCTATTGGCAAGTTTAATTGTGACATCAATATCTTCTAATTCAACAGGTGCAATATCATGCATGATTTCTCTATATAGGCTAATAGGTATTGCACTAGAACTGGCACCCATATCACATAAGCCATGATAACAATGATCTCCTATTTTAACAGAAATAACAGGCATGCCTACCACAGGTCTAGGTTTATCTTTAGCACAAGGTTTAGCAATTCTAGCAGTTTCATCACAGAAATAAATAACATGCCCATCAATATTATCAGACAAGAGATCTTTAACAATAGCAATATCAGGTTCAACTTTAATTTTCTCATGAGGTGTATAAGTTTTAATATTGCTTTTACGAACCACAGTTGAAGCTTTAGCATGATTCTTTATCCTAATAGGAAAAGGTGGTTTCTCAACATAAGAAGTAGGAACAATAGGATCATTATAGGTGACAATCTTTTCTTCAACTTGAATAGGTGCAACTACTTTTAATTCTATGGGAGGATGATATTTAAACCACTTCTCCTTGGGGAGATCAACATAAGTAGCAAAAGATTCACAGAAAGAAGCTACTATCTCAGAGTCAAGTCCATATTTAGTGCTAAATTTACGGAAAACATCGGTATCCATAAAAGATTTAACACAATCAAACTTAGGTGTCATACCTGACTCCTTACCTTTGTCGAGGTCCCAATCCTCAGAGTTGCATTTAATTCTTTCCAATAAATCCCATTTGAATTCAATAGTCTTCATCATAAAAGAGCCAGCACAAGAAGTATCAAGCATGGTGCGATTGCTATCAGAAAGCCGAGCATAAAAATTTTGAACAATCATTTCTCTTGAGAGCTCATGATTGGGGCATGAATATAACATTGATTTAAGCCTCCCCCAAGCTTGAGCGATGCTTTCTCCTTCGCGAGGCCAAAAATTATATATACAATTATGATCACGATGAACAAGATGCATAGGACAAAACTTCTGATGAAATTCCAATTTCAATCGTTTGTAGTTCCATGACCCCATATCATCACATAGCCTATACCATGTCGATGCATCTCCCTTCAAAGATAAAGGGAAGACCTTCTTCTCAACAACATCTCCGGGTACACCTGCAAGCTTAAATAATCCACAAACTTCATCCACATATATTAGATGCTCATCAGTTTGCTTTGTTCCATCTCCTAAAAAAGGATTAGCTAGCAGTTTTTATATCATACCCGAAGGAATTTCAAAGCAGACATTTTCATTTTCAGTAGGTTCAGTAGGTTGAGGAGCAACTCTTTGCTCTACTGGTCGAGGTGAAGATACCCCAAACAAGCCCCTCAGAGGATTACTTTCCATAGTAACAAGTGACAGTAAATTTCAGCACACTATATAAATTTTTCCTTACCAAATTCCACCTACCAAAGGCGCTTCACTCCCCAGCAACGACGCTAGAAAAGAGTCTTGATGACCCACAAGTATAGGGGATCTATCATAGTCCTTTCGATAAGTAAGAGTGTCAAACCCAACGAGGAGCAGAAGGAAATGATAAGCGGTTTCCAGCAAGGTATTCTCTGCAAGTACTGAAATAAGTGGTAACAGATAGTTTTGTGATAAGATAATTTCTAATGAGCAACAAGTAACAAAAGTAAATAAAGTGCAGCAAGGTGGCCCAATCCTTTTTGTAGTAAAGGACAAGCCTGGACAAACTCTTATATAGAGAAAAGCGCTCCCGAGGACACATGGGAATATCGTCAAGCTAGTTTTCATCATGCTCATATGATTCGCGTTCGGTACTTTGATAATTTGGTATGTGGGTGGACCGGTGCTTGGGTGATGTCCTTACTTGGACAAGCATCCCACTTATGATTAACCTCTATTGCAAGCATCCGCAACTACAACAAAAGTATTAAGGTAAACCTAACCATAGCATGAAACATATGGATCCAAATCAGCCCCTTACGAAGCAACGCATAAACTAGGGTTTAAGCTTCTGTCACTCTAGCAACCCATCATCTACTTATTACTTCCCAATGCCTTACTCTAGGCCCAAATAATGGTGAAGTGTCATGTAGTCGACTTTCACATAACACCACTAGAGGGGAGACAACATACATCTCATCAAAATATCAAACGAATACCAAATTCACATGACTACTAATAGCAAGACTTCTCCCATGTCCTCAGGAACAAACGTAACTACTCACAAAGCATAAACATGTTCATAATCAGAGGGGTATTAATATGCATATAGGATGTGAACATATGATCTTCCACCAAATAAACCAACTAGCATCAACTACAAGGAGTAATTAACACTACTAGCAACCTACTAGCACCAATCCCGGACTTGGAGACAAGAATTGGATACAAGAGAAGAACTAGGGTTTTGAAAGGAGATGCTGCTGATGAAGATGTTGATGGAGATAGCCCTCTCCCGATGAGAGGAGCGTTGGTGATGACGATGGCGATGATTTCCCCCTCCGGGAGGGAAGTTTCCCCGGCAGAACAGCTCCGCCAGAGTCCTAGATTGGTTCCGCCAAGGTTCCGCCTCGTGGCGGCGGAGTTTCGTCCAAGAAGATGGTTTCTTTTTTTCCCCACCGAAAGACTTCATATAGCAGAAGATGGCCACCGGAGGGCCACCAGGGGGCCCACGAGGTAGGGGGCGTGCCCAGGGGGTAGGGTGCGCCCCCCACCCTTGTGGGCAGGGTGTGGCCCCCCTGGTGAACTTCTTCCACTGAGTATTTTTTATATATTCTGAAAATGTCTTCGGTGAAGTTTGAGGACTTTTGGAGCTGTGCAGAATAGGTCTATGATATTTGCTCCTTTTCCAGCCCAGAATCCCAGCTGCCGGCATTCTCCCTCTTTATGTAAACCTTGTAAAATAAGAGAGAATAGGCATAAGTATTGTGACATAATGTGTAATAACAGCCCATAATGCAATAAATATCGATATAAAAGCATGATGCAAAATGGACGTATCAGATAGGTATTCAAGGGGAGTATAATAAAAACTTTCATGTAGATCACTAAATATGAAACATATGGGTTAATGATATTGACATCGTAATATGACAGGATATTGGTTCATGATCATTGGTTAGTAGAAATATGGGTATTAAAGCTTGTTATTAGCTTCTCATCTAAGTGTTGGTCATGGCATGGTGGGGAGGTTTGTGCATTTTTATGTCTGAAATGAAATCCTTGAGAGATGTTATAATCGGATGTGCGCGATAGTTAAGTCCTACCAACCAATTCCCTAGGGGCATGCGAATAGTACTTTGCTTCGAGGGCTAATAAAATTTCACAATAAGTATGTGAGTTCTTTATGTCTAATGTGAGTCCATGGATAATACGCATTCCTACTTTTCCACAATTCGCTAGCCTCATCGGTATCGTGCATTGCCCTTTCTCACCTTGAGAGTTGGCGCAAACTTCATTGATGCATCCAAACCCCATGATATGATACGCTCTATCACACATAAGCCTCTTTATATCTTCGTCAAAACAACCACCATACCTACCTATTATGGCATTTACATTGTCATTCCGAGACATATTGCCATGCAACTTCCATTGTTCCGTATTCATGACATGTGTGTTCATCATCATATTGCTTTGCATGATCATATAGAGCTGGCATGATATTTGTGGCACAGCCACCATTCATCATTATTATACATGTTACGCTAGATCATTGCACATCCTGGTACACTGCTAGAGGCATTCATACAGAGTCATATTGTTCTAGTTATCGAGTTGTAAGTAAATAGAAGTGTGATGATCATCATTATTAGAGCATTGTCCTAGTGAGGAAAGGACGATGGAGACTATGATTCCCCCACAAGTCAGGATAAGACTCCAGATGAAAAATAAAAATATAAAATAATAAAAAAGGCCAAAAGAACCCAACAAAAGAAGAGATAAAGAGAGAAGGGGCAATGTTACTATCCTTTTGCACACTTGTTCTTTAGAGTAGCACCATGTTCCTCATATAGAGATTCTCCTGAGTTATCACTTTCATATACTAGTGGGAATTTTTTGTTATATAACTTGGCTTGCATATTCCGATGATGGGCTTCCTCAAATGCCTGGGGTCTTCATGAGCAAGCAAGTTGGATGCACACCCACTTAGTTTCCATTGAGCTTTCGTACCCTTATAGATCTTAGTGCATATGCTGCATGGCAATCCCTACTCCTCGCATTGATATTGATTGATGGGCATCTCCATAGCCTGTTGATCGGCTGAGGTGATGCGAGCCTTTCTTACTTTTTGACTTCCCTTATTGATCTCTACCACTTCATTCTATTCCACCTATAGTGTTATATCCATGGCTCACGCTCATGTATTGCGTGGGGTCAAAAATGCTAAAGTGCGTTAGAAGTACGATCCAATTTCCTAGTTTGACGCCGGGTACTCATGATTTATATATATGCGGTGAAGGCGCAGTCATGCCATGCTAACACCGGGGTACTCACGATTTATATATATTCATTAAGGATCATATATTTTGAAAAGTAATGACTATGATTCTTATATTCATGGATACTATTTTGTTGATATTGTTACTTTATTGTTTCTTAATGATTATACCGTAAAGAGATTACATGATATGCATGCTAGCTAGCACTCAACATCAAAAATTCTGTTTTTATCATTTACCTACTCGAGGACGAGCAGGAATTAAGCTTGCGGATGCTGATACATCTCTAATTCTTTTTGTTTCATGCTATTATATTATCAATCTCAGATGCTTGATATGCATTCATATGCTATTTTATATCATTTTTGGGGACTAACCTATTAACCCAGTGCCTAGTGTCAGTTCCTTTTCTTTCTTGTCTTTGGCTTTCCAGAAAATCAATACCAAATGAAGTCCAAACACGATGAAACTTTACAGTGATTTTTTCTAGACCAAAAGGGACCCTAGAAGGTTCTGGAGGAGGCTAGATGACCTATGAGAGAGCCACAAGCTCACAGGGCGTGTGTAGCGACCCGAACTCAAACGGTTAAGTCTCTGTGCTTCAGTGTCATCCCTGGATCGGTAATGCTGACACAAACAGTACTCGAAGGATTTATAACAGAGTAGCAATCACACACTTATTGCATCGAATGTCTCCAAAGAGAACTTATTACAATAACATGGCTTAAGGCCATCTAATGCGATAACAGCGGAAGGCTTGGAAGATAAGTGAGTCCATCAACTCCAACGGCATAGCTGAGCTGCACGGCAACGACCTAACGAACCTTACTCCTCGTCTGAAAAGTCTGCAACATAATACGTTGCAGCCCGAGAACGGGTCAGCACATGGAATATGCTGGCAAAGTAACACAGTAGAGCAAGAACAGAATAATGCTATCACTACATGCATATTTGGCTGGTGGAAAGCTCTATGGTTATAGTTTTTGCGAAAAGCCAATTTTTCCCTACAACAAAGGCATAGATTTTAATTTAACTATCATGGTAGTTGAACAACATTGAGAAGGTAACCCCAACTCAATCCCAATTAAAGTATTTAACAACCCAACAAATTGAATTAAGAGTGATGAGATACATGTGATAACCCAAGTACTAGATAGTCAAGATTGTCCATAACCGGGGACATGGCTAACCATGATTATATTGTACACTCTGCAGAGGTTTGCGCACTTCCCCACAAGACTCGATCGCCTCCGTTGGAATTTCTCGCACTACATGGTGTTTGAGAAACGGATGACCGAGACACAGTCTTTCAGAAACATTAACTCTTTACTCCGGGCAGACCATACCAAACCTACAAAACCGACTACCTGCTGATCTACCTCTTCAAGAGCTTCACGTAACTTACTCAGCTATGCTAGAGCCCATAATAGCTTGTGGATGCACACGGAAGTTTCTAGCATGAATCATCTCAGTTCCCTTTGAGCCTGGGTGGCGGTCCATAGGAAGATCACACGGGTACCCCGGGATTTCCAAAAAACAGACAACACTGGGTTCCCCAGGTGCCTCAATCCACCCAGATGTGTATTCAAGTTGCCACCTTAAGTTGAACCATTAATTAACAATCTCACATCTATCATGGATTTCACTCAAACCCAAACCACGTCTACGAGCATAGCATAGCAATAAGCAACGCGCAGAAGTAACTCCCAAGGGTTTGGTAGTAACAGGGCAATAGGTTCTACCTCAATAGCTACTTCCCAACCCACAAGTTAATGACATCCTAATCATGCAATGTTTGAGGATTGGAACTAATGCATAAAAACTGGGTATGAAAAGAGTATGATCAATGTGTTACTTGCCTTGCTGACAATCCGCGAAACCTAGAGACTCGTAGTAACACGCTTCGCACTCCGGGTGTTCTATCACAAACAAACAATAACATACATAAGCAACAAGCAAAGATGCACAAGCAAAACTCAAATAAGAGAGGTTGACCAGAAAGTTCAACTTAAGAACTCCGGTTAGCAAAAAGAATCAAATCAAATGGAGCAACGAAACTCAAACGGCAAAAGAAACAAGATCCATTTACTAATCTGGACCTAGGTCAAATTTTATAGTAGAAAAAACTTGTGCAAGTTGGTTAAACAGAAAGAGGGTCTCGAGACGAAGATCTAGGCGCTTGAATCGCCTGATTCCGACTAACGAGAGAAAAGATAAACAGAAACTAAGATCGGATCAGAAATCGCGATCGAAAATAATCGCGGATAAATCCGACAAAAAGAAAACTGACAAACAGACTAACGAATGACATTCGTTAACTGTAACTAACGGGCGAAAACCGTTCGTTAAAATGAACGTATGGACGAACGTCCGCTAAAAAGAAGAACTGAGAAAAACCGGAGAACCGATCTAAAAAAACGAACTAGGGTTTCTAAAAAAACCGAACGGTTTAAAAAAACCGGCGGCTCGGGATCCGGCGCGGTACCTCCGGCGAGGGGATCCGGCGCGGTACCTCCGGCGAGGGGATCCGGCGCGGTACCTCCGGCGAGGGGCTCCGGCGAGGCGGGGTTGGGAGGCGGGGTGGCGGCTCGCGGGGCGGCGGGGCTCGGCGACGGCGACACGCGCGGGCGGCGGCGGCGGCTGCGGGGCGGCGGTGGTGTGGTGGTGGGGGGCCGGGGTGGCGCGTATACATAGGAGGGGGCGACTTGGAGGAGGGGGCAAGGCGCGGCGGAGGCGGAGTCCGGCTCGGACTCCGGTCCGAGCTCGGCGGCGGCGGCCACTTGGGCCGGCGGGCCGGCTGGGTTCGGCCCAGTCGGCACGGGGAGATTTTTTTAAAAACAATTTCACCGACAGAAATAAAATCCTAGAAAATAAAATAAAAATGTAAAATGCCAGAATAAATTTTCACCGTCTAAATAAAATATTTAGAACAAGATGAACATTTTCTTGGCCCTAAAATGAATTTTTGAAAACATGCAATTTTTCTAATGCAAATAAAATCCAAATAAAATTGAATAATATCAAACAAATGATTTTAATATTTTTCCTCCAATATTTCCATTATTTTGGAGAAGTCATATTATCTCCTCTCATATATTTTTTAATGTGAAATATTTTTTGGAGGGAAAAATAATTAAAATCAAAATCATCGTTTCATTATTTGATAAAAAATCAAATATGAAAACCGGGAAATCCCCAACTCTCTCCGAGGGTCCTTGAGTTGCTTAGGATTTCGAGGATTGCGGAACGGAAATGCAATAAAATATGATATGCATGAATGACCTATGTATAACATTCCAAATTGAAAATTTGGGATGTTACAGCATGACCAGGGGTAGGCGCGCCCCCCGAGATCATGGGTCCCATGCAACTCCATTTGACCCAATTCCAAGCCTATAAATTCACATATATTCCCAAACCAACAGAGAGCCACCCGAAACACTATTTCCGCCGCCGCATCATCTGTTCTTTCGTGATCCCATCTGGAGGCCTTTTTCCGGTACTCTGCCGGAGGGGGAATCGATCATGAAGGGCTTCTACATCATTCTTGCTACCTTCCGATGATGTGTGAATAGTTTGCCACAGACCTATGGGTCCATAGTTAGTAGCTAGATGACTTCTTCTCTCTCTTTGATCTTCAATACCATGTTCTCCTTGATCTTCTTGGAGTTCTATCTGATGTAATCTTTTTTGCAGTATGTTTGTTGGGATCCTATGAATTGTGGGTTTATGATCAGATTATTCATTGAAAGTAATTAAGTCTTTTCTGAACTTTATTATGCATGATTTTTATATCTTTGTATTCCTCTTCGATATATCCGTTTAGTTTGGCCAACTAGATTGACTTATCTTCGCCATGGACCGGTGGGGACCAATCCACGAAAACTGGTGCGGGAGCCGTCATCCAATCACGCCCGCATACATATCAAACTGGACGATTTTCATCAAACACGACATAATTCAGCAAAGTTTGGATAGCGAATAGCACAATTCATTCATAAATAGCCTGCAAATATCTCTAGTACAACATATTCAAATTAAACGAGATAATCAAATGTTCAACAAGTTTTTCATGGATAGATCAAATTCAATGATATTAGAATAATCGAAGCTGGCACAGGTCATCACACACACATAGCCCTTGAGTTTCATCCAATAATGTATGTGCGTGAATGGTCTGCCTTCTCATCCGTAGTACATCACGATAACACGTGCATGCTAAACAACATGGAGAGCAACATTGCATGTATAAATGAATTAATCAAAATGTAGTGCAATGTGCAAATGGTCACATTGCCTCTACTCGTTCAATTACGCCACAAAACTTCATGATGGCCACATTTTTCTAACGACTTTCACATTGCGTTCATGGATGATGTGCACGTCATATATAGGGCGCAAAGCGCTTTCGCGCATGAAACAAACCATGCCCGCACTGCCAAAAGAACTCACCCTTTTCGCTCCTGCCTACAAAGTTCGTAGATACGGTCAACCATGCATCACATAATGATAACCCACAAGTATAGGGGATTGTTTGTAGCCTTTTTTGATAAATAAGAGTGTCGAACCCAACGAGGAGCTAAAGGTAGAACAAATATTCACTCAAGTTCTATCGACCACCGATACAACTCTACGTACGCTTGATGTTTGCTTTACCGGAAACAAGTATGAAACTATTTTGCGAGGATAAAACTACGAGTACTTCGCACGAATAAAAATACGGATAAATGCTACCTCTTGAGCACCATGTTGGTTTTCCCCGAAGAGGAAGGGATGATGCAGCAAAGTAGCGTAAGTATTTCCCTCAGTTTTTGAGAACCAAGGTATCAATCCAGTAGGAGGCTACGCGCGAGTCCCATGTACCTGCACAAAACAAATAAATCCTCGCAACCAACGCGAATAGGGGTTGTCAATCCCTACACGGCCAGTTACGAGAGTGAGACCTGATAGATATGATAAGATAATATTTTTGGTATTTTTGTGATAAAGATGCAAAGTAAAATAAAGGCAAAGTAAAGAGCAAAGGAAATAACTAAGTGGTAGGAGATTAATATGATGAAGATAGACCCGGGGGCCATAGGTTTCACTAGTGGCTTCTCTCGAGAGCATAGGTATTCTACGGTGAGTGAACAAATTACTGTTGAGCAATTGACATAATTGAGCATAGTTATGAGAATATCTAGGTATGATCATGTATATAGGCATCACGTCCGAGACAAGTAGACTGACTCCTGCCTGCATCTACTACTATTACTCCACTCATCGACCGCTATCCAGCATGCATCTAGAGTATTAAGTTCATGAAAACAGAGTAACGCCTTAAGCAAGATGACATGATGTAGAGGGATAAACTCATGCAATATGATGAAAACCCCATCTTGTTATCCTCGATGGCAACAATACAATACGTGCCTTGCTGCCCCTACTATCACTGGGAAAGGACACCACAAGATTGAACCCAAAGCTAAGCACTTCTCCCATTGCAAGAAAGATCAATCTAGTAGGCCAAGCCAAACTGATAATTCGAAGAGACTTGCAAAGATAACCAATCATACATAAAAGAATTCAGAGAAGATTCAAATATTGTTCATAGATAGACTTGATCATAAACCCACAATTCATCGGTCTCAACAAACACGCCGCAAAAAGAAGATTACATCGAATAGATCTCCACAAGAGAGGGGGAGAACATTGTATTGAGATCCAAAAAGAGATAAGAAGCCATCTAGCTAATAACTATGGACCCGTAGGTCTGAGGTAAACTACTCGCACTTCATCGGAGGGGCTATGGTGATGATGTAGAAGCCCTCCGTGATGGATACCCCCTCCGGCGGAGCTCCGGAACAGGCCCCAAGATGGGATCTCATGGATACAGAAAGTTGCGGCGATGGAATTAGGGTTTTGGCTCTGTATCTGATTGTTTGGGGGTACGTAGGTATATATAGGAGGAAGGAGTACGTCGGTGGAGCAACAGGGGGCCCACGAGGGTGGAGGGCGCGCCTGGGGGGGTAGGCGTGCCCCCTACCTCGTGGCCTCCTCCTTTGTTTCTTGACGTAGGGTCCAAGTCTCCTGGATCATGTTCGGTGAGAAAATCATGTTCCCGAAGGTTTCATTCCGTTTGGACTCCGTTTGATATTCCTTTTCTTCGAAACCCTAAAATAGGCAAAAAAAACAGCAATTCTAGGCTGGGCCTCCGATTAATAGGTTAGTCCCAAAAATAATATAAAAGTGGATAATAAAGCCCAATAATGTCCAAAACAGTAGATAATATAGCATGGAGCAATAAAAAATTATAGATACGTTGGAGACGTATCAAGCATTCCCAAGCTTAATTCCTGCTCGTCCTCGAGTAGGTGAATGATAAAAACAGAATTTTTGATGCGGAGTGCTACTTGGCATAATTCTAATGTAATTCTTCTTAATTGTGGTATGAATATTCATATCCAAAAGATTCAAGATAAAAGTTCATATTGACATAAAAATAATAATACTTCAAGCATACTAACTAAGCAATTATGTCTTCTCAAAATAACATGGCCAAAGAAAGTTCATCCCTACAAAATCATATAGTTTAGTCATGCTCCATTTTCGTCACACAAGAATGCTCTCATCATGCACAACCCCGTTGACAAGCCAAGCAATTGTTTCATACTTTAGTAATCTCAAACCTATAAACTTTCATGCAATATATGAGTGCGAGCCATGGATATAGCACTATGGGTGGGATAGAATATGATGATGGGGGTTATGTGGAGAAGACAAAAAAGAAGAAAGTCTCACATCGACGAGGCTAATCAATGGGCTATGGAGATGCCCATCGATTGGTGTTAATGCAAGGAGTAGGGATTGCCATGCAATGGATGCACTAGAGCTATAAATGTATGAAAGCTCAACAAAAGAAACTAAGTGGGTGTGCATCCAACTTGCTTGCTCATGAAGACCTAGGGCACTTGAGGAGGCCCATTGTTGGAATATACAAGCCAAGTTCTATAATGAAAATTTCCCACTAGTATATGAAAGTGACAAAACAAAAGGCTCTCTATCATGAAGATTATGGTGCTAATTTGAAGCGCAAGTGTGGCAAAGGATAGTAGCATTGTCCCTTTTATATATATATTTTTTATTTGGCCCTCCCTTTTTTATTTGGCCTTTCTCTTTTTTTAGGACAATGATCTATGAATCATGGTCATCACACTTCTATTTATTTACAACTCAAGAATTACAACTCGATACTTAGAACAAGATATGACTCTATATGAATGCCTCCGGCGGTGTGCCGGGATATGCAATGATCCAAGAGTGACATGTATGAAAGAATTATGAACGGTGGCTTTGCCACAAATACTATGTCAACTACATGATCATGCTAAGCAATATGACAATGATGAATGTGTCATGATAAACGGAATGGTGGAAAGTTCCATGGCAATATATCTCGGAATGGCTATGGAAATGCCATAATAGGTAGGTATGGTGGCTGTTTTGAGGAAGATATAAGGAGGTTTACGTGTGAAAGAGCGTATCATATCACGGGGTTTGGATGCACCGGCGAAGTTTGCACCAACTCTCAATGTGAGAAAGGGCAATGCATGGTACCGAAGAGGCTAGCAATGATGGAAGGGTGAGAGTGCGTATAATCCATGGACTCAACATTAGTCATAAAGAACTCACATACTTATTGAAAAAATCTACAAGTCATCAAAAACCAAGCACTACGCGCATGCTCCTAGGGGGGTAGATTGGTAGGAAAAGACCATCGCTCGTCCCCGACCGCCACTCATAAGGAAGACAATCAAATAACACCTCATGTTTCAAATTCGTTACATAACGTTTACCATACGTGCATGCTACGGGACATGCAAACTTCAACACAAGCATTTCTCAAATTCACAACTACTCAACTAGCACGACTTTGATATTATTACCTCCATATCTCAAAACAATCATCAAGTATCAAACTTCTCTTAGTATTCAGGACACTCATAAGAAAAAAATATTAATCTTGAATACCTAGCATATTAGGATTATTTAAGCAAATTACCATGCAATTTAAGACTCTCAAAATAATCTAATTGAAGCATGAGATATCAATAGTTTCTATAAAACAAATCCACCACCGTGCTCTAAAAGATATAAGCGAAGTACTAGAGCAAAACTATATAACTCAAGAAGATATAAGTGAAGCACATAGAGTATTCTAACAAATTCCAAATCATGTATGGCTCTCACAAAAGGTGTGTACAGAAAGGATGATTGTGGTAAACTAAAAAGCAAAGACTCAAATCATACAATACGGTCCAAGCAAAACACATATCATGTGGTGAATAAAAATATAGCTCCAAAAGTTACCGATAGAAGTAGACGAAAAAGGGGATGCCTTCCGGGGCATCCCCAAGCTTTGGCTTTTAGGTGTCCTTATATTATCTTGGGTGTTCCATGGGCATCCCCAAGCTTAGGCTCTTGCCACTCCTTGTTCCATAATCCATCAAATCTTTACCCAAAACTTGAAAACTTCACAACACAAAACTTAAAGTAGAAAATCTCGTGAGCTCCGTTAGAGAAAGAAAACAAAAGACCACTTCAAGTTACTGTAATGAACTCATTCTTTATTTATATTGGTGTTAAACCTATTGTATTCCAATTTATCTTGGTTTATAAACTATTTTACTAGCCATAGATTCATCAAAATAAGCAAACAACAAACGAAAAACAGAATCTGTCAAAAACAGAATAGTCTGTAGTAATCTGTAGCTAGCGCAATATCTGGAACCCCAAAAATTCTAAAATAAATTTCTGGACGTGAGGAATTTATCTATTAATCATATGCAAAAAGAATTAACTAAATATCACTTTCCAAATAAAAATGGCAGCAGTTCTCGTGAACGCTAAAGTTTCTGTTTTTTTACAGCAAGATATCAAGACTTTCCCCAAGTCTTCCCAACGGTTCTACTTAGCACAAACACTAATTAAACACAAAAAACACAACCTAAACAGAGGCTAGATAAATTATTTATTACTAAACAGGATCAAAAGGCAAGGAATAAAAATAAAATTTGGTTGCCTCCCAACAAGCGCTATCCTTTAACGCCCCTAGTTAGGCATAAAAAGCAAGGATAGATCTAGGTATTGCCATGTTTGGTAGGCAATCCATAAGTGGCTCTCATAATAGATACATAAGGTAATTTAATTTTCTTTCTTGGAAAGTGTCCATGCCTTTCCTTAACGAAAATTGGAATCTAATATTTCCTTCCTTCATATCAATAATTGCACCAATCGTTCTAAGGAAAGGTCTACCAAGAATAATAGGTCATGAAGGATTGCAATCTATGTCAAGTACAATAAAATCTACGGGTACATAATTCCTATTTGCAACAATAAGAACATCATTAATTCTTCCCATAGGTTTCTTAATAGTGGAATCCCCAAGGTGCAAGTTTAGAGAGCAATCATCAAAATCACGGAAACCTAACAAATCACACAAAGTCTTTGGAATCGTGGAAACACTAGCACCCAAATCACATAAAGCATAGAAGTCATGATCTTTAATCTTAATTTTAATAGTTGGTTCCCACTTATCATAAAGTTTCCTAGGGATAGAAACTTCCAACTCAAGTTTTTATTCATAAGATTGCATCAAGGCATCAACGATATGTTTAGTAAACGCTTTATTTTGACTATAAGCGTGAGGAGAATTTAGCACGGATTGCAACAAGAAAATATAATAAATCAAAGATCAATTTTCATAATTAAATTCCTTGAAATCCAAAATAGTGGTTTAGCAACATCTAGAGTTTTAATTTCTTCAATCCCACTTTCATCAATTTTAGCATCAAGATCTAAAAACTCCGAATTCTTGGAACGCCTTCTAGTTAAAGGTGGATCATATTCAGTCCCATCATTATTAAGATTCATATTTCAAAACAAAGATTTAATAGGGGACACATCAATAAATTTTAGATCTTCATCTTTATTTTCATAGAAACTAGAAGAGCACGCTCTTATAAAGGCATCTTTCTTAGCACGCATCCTAGCGGTTCTTTCTTTGCACTCATCAATGGAAATTTTCATGGATTTGAGAGACTCATTGATATCATGCTTAGGTGGAATAGATCTAAGTTTCAAAGAATCAACATCAAGAGAAATTCTATCAACGTTCCTAGCCAACTCATCAATCTTAAGCAATTTTTATTCAATCATAGCATTGAAATTATTTTGCAAAGTAATAAATTCTTTAATATTAGATTCAAAATTAGAGGGCATCCTATTATAATTTCCATAAGAATTGTTGTAGGAATTACCATAATTATTAGAGGGATTACTAGGATAAGGCCTAGGATTAAAATTTCCTCTATACGCGTTGTTACCAAAATTGTTCCTACCAACAAAATTCACATCCATAGATTCATTATTATTCTCAATCAAAGTAGACAAGGGCATATCATTAGGATCAGAAGAAACACTTTTACTAGCAAATAATTTCATAAGTTCATCCATCTTTCCACTCAAAACATTAATTTCTTCTATCGCATGCACCTTTTTATTAGTAGATCTTTCAGTATGCCATTGAGAATAATTAACCATGATATTATCTAGGAGTTTAGTAGCTTCTCCTAAAGTGATTTCCATAAAAGTGCCTCCCGCGGCCGAATCTAAAAGATTTCTAGAAGCAAAATTCAATCCGGCATAAAATTTTTGTATAATCATCCACAAATTCAAACCATGAGTAGGGCAATTACGTATCATTAATTTCATCCTATCCCAAGCTTGTGCAACATGTTCATGATCAAGTTGCTTAAAATTCATAATATCGTTTCTAAGGGAGATGATCTTAGCGGGAGGAATATACTTAGAGATAAAAGCATCTTTGCACTTGTTCCATGAATCAATACTATTTTTAGGCAAAGACGAAAACCAAGCTTTAGCACTATCTCTATGCGAAAAAGGAAATAGCTTCAATTTAACAATATCGTTATCCACATATTTCTTCTTTTGCATATCACACAAATCAACGAAGCTATTTAGACGGGTAGCAGCATCTTCACTAGGAAGGCCGGAAAACGGATCTTTCATGACAAGATTCAGCAAAGCGGCATTAATTTCACAAGATTCAGCATCGGTAAGAGGAGCAATCGGAGTGCTAATAAAATCATTGTTGTTGGTATTGGTAAAGTCACACAATTTAGTGTTATCTTGAGCCATCGTGACAAGCAAGCAATCCAACACACAAGCAAACAAAAAGCAAGCGGGCAAAAAGAGGCAAATAGAGAAAGAGAGGGAGGATAGGGAGAGAGAGGGCGAATAAAACGGCAAGGGTGACGTGGGGGAGAGGAAAACGAGAGGCAAATGGCAAATAATGTAATGCGGGAGATAAGGATTGTGATGGGTACTTGGTATATTGACTTTTGCGTAGACCTCCTCGGCAACGGCGCCAGAAATCAGGCTTCCATTGCTCTTGGTTTTGATTTTTCTCATGGAATGGGTCTCGCGCAAGAGATCTGGCGATCCATGAGGCGCACGGTCCATCCCACTGATGGCTCTGGTCACTTCATCATGGTGGTTTCATTTGCACGGCATAATTTCCGCCTGACTGAGGAGAATGTTGCCCTAGCTCTAGAGGCAGCGATCGGGGGATATTGTTCTTCACTGAAGGTATCATGTCTACGTGATCGGGTTTTCTCCTTTAATGTCTCATGCAAAGAGGTTGGCTTTTTCATTTTACATCAACGCAATCATGTTTGCCCGCAATTCAAGTGTCATTTTCATCTCTGGGGCCATGGAGGTCCAGATTGGACCAAGGAGTTCAGATCTTGGCAAGCTGAATGCAATGATGAATGGATCCTAGTCAGCCCATCTAAGCGTCGTGCGAGTCTTGCCATGGCCGCTTTGAAGCATGTCCCTGCAAAATCATCTTTGCATTCTAAGGATGGATATCATCCTCGCAAGAATTTACGTTTTGCAACCTTTCTTAATTATGATGCATGCAAAGGGTATCGGTATAATGCCACTGCAGAGGACATCCTCATGGTGCAGGATGCAGGCTATTCGCTAGATCCCCAGGAGTTGATAGTTTCAAAAGATAATTCTTTATCTAAGGATCAAGCCATGCAGATTGTTAGCTTGCTGCCGGTGACTTCCTCACCGGAGCTGGAGGTTGAACTGCAATTTGGATCTGTTTCGCCTGCCGACCGTCTTTCTCGGGATATGGTTCCAGTTAATAATGATAGGATAATATTTTCACCTAATATTGTTAACGTCAGGTTGACTTCCCTGGGTTCTAGTCAAAACCCCCTAATCCTATCCGATGATGATTCTGAAGATGATGGGCCTTCTCCTGCTCCATCAGGCCATATACCACCTGCCAGCCCGGTAAGCCCAGTGCAACTTTCGCCCAAGTCACCCGTGGAAATAGTACGAGACCTTCAAGGTCTGGACGAAGTGATTGAGGAAATTGCTGCCCAAGTTTGGGATTGCCCACGTTGTTTGGGCATGGGGCACGCGCTCGATCGATGCAGGAACAAGGTGCGGTGCCGTAGATGTTTCCGGCTCGGTCACGTTAAAAAAGGTTGCAGGAGATCACCTCCCAATTTAAAGATTTGGGTTCCCAAACAAACCAGCCCAACTACCAACCTCGAGCCTCGCGCCTTCAGGCACAGCCCGGACGCTTCGTGCTCCCAAACAGTGGAAAGATCCCCTGCCAAAACCCCTGCCTCTCCCACCCTGCAGTCTGGTTATTCCACGCCACCTCCATCGAACCGCACGCCCATCGATACCTCTACTTCGCCCTCCACCTCGCCCTCTACTTCGCCGCTATCCATGGCGAACTATGAGCTTGACCCGAGAAGGTTTTTGCCGGCGGGACATGATATCGTCGACGCCGGCCCACAGCGACTACCGCGCACGTTCTATACACCGGCTCTTTCGCCTCCCCGCCGGCACGAATCCTACATGGTGGGGATTGTGGAGCCAATACCCCAGCCAGAGGATGTACATCATCTTCGACAACAGGTCAGGGATTTTATCACCGATGAGCTCGAACTGCCAGTTCTTTCCTCTCAAACGTGGTTCCAGGGCGTTGGTTTGTATCAGATGCAAGACCCAGTTATTCGCAGCGCCCTAGTTAATCATGCACCTTAGCCTCTTGGATTAGATCAGTATGGCCAGGAAATCTTTGTTAGATTTATAAATCACGATGATGGAGAGGGGTATAGAGCTCTTCAAGGGTACCGAACTGGATGGCTCATGTTCATTGGGGTGCCACTAGATTATCGCAATGAGGAAATTCTGTCTGAAGTAGTGGGGACTTTTGGCCAGTTTCATTATTGGAATCATGAGGATGATCGACTAGTTCGAACTCTGGTTTATGCATCTTTTCCAGATAACTTGCTTGTCCCAAGAGATGTTGTTTTCCGCAAGTTTGCCACTGTTGGAGGTGCTGTTGTTTCTTGGACCGCCTCATGTAGTATCTTAACGGCTGCTTTTGCTGATCAACTTCCCCAAGATGAAGATGTAATGCCAATCGATGGGAATCCCCACCCTATGCCAGGCCACCTTCAACCGGCAGAAAACTTCTGGGCATTGCCGCCTTACCCTGCTCTTGGATGGAATGACATCCCACAGCCTCTGCAACCGGATGGTCCACAGCAACAGCAGCCTCAGCCGGATGGTTGGGACGCTTGGAATGAGCCAGTTGAGGAGCAGGCTGGAGAGCAACCACCGGTGCAGCAAGATCAAGATTCCATGGTCTTAAACCCCTCCATGGGTTCCAACGACTCCTCACAGCAAAATCTGGTGGTTGATGGGCCCCCAGTGCAACCTGTCCAGGGCTTTCTGCCAGTGCTTGAGGGTGATGGGCCTGTTGGCCCAATAATACAAGACGAGATAGATGGGCCAAATGAGGAGATTGGACCATTGCAGCCTCTGCATATACCTGTGGATAACATTTTGGTACAAGAGTTGGACATTGAAGTTCAGGCAGAAGTTCAGGTTAATGCAAATCAATTTGAAGCTCCAGTTGTACCTGAAGACAATAATAACCTTGCTATTGTACCATACCAACCTCCCCTACAACCTCCACTGTTTGTTGGCGCTGCCAGAGTTGTCTACGGGCCAGTTCTTCCACCTACCATGATTTGGCAGAGGACTTTTGAGTCTCTGTTGCCCAGCTTTCTGACTGCATCAATTCCCAAGCAGATACCTATGATGATCCAGTGTCCTACCCTTAAGAGATCTTGGTTGCAAGCTTTCCCAAAAGACATGTCATTTGTTTGGCCACCTGCACTGTCTTATGAGCAACACCAACCATTACATCAGCTACCATCACCTCACAAGCCAGTTGCTAGGAAACTGTCCTTTGATGCTAAGCTCCCGAACATGCCTACACCTGAAACCTCTTTACACACTATGCAAGCTTCACAACCTTTTGTCAGTGAACCTCTTGTTGTGCAGAAAAAGGGAAGAAAACCAAAGTCTCTGGTGGCTCCTCAGGCAGATTTCTCAGATAGGCGAATGACTAGAAGTGCTGCCAAGCTGCAAGGTTTCAAGCCAACATCTCCAATTCCAGTCAAGCCCAGACCTCTGAGACAGCCACGGGCGAAGAAGCCCAAGCTTCACGAGATAACTGGTCAGAATGGAAGCCCCATGGCGTCAGATCCCAGACCAGCACCTATACCAATCCAGGTTATGCAGACTCTAGGTGCCTCTTTGGGCATCCCTCTGGAGAAACTATCTGTGGATCAGCTTATGGCCGAGCCCAAACAAGCTCAGCAACCAGACATGTCCAATGATGAGTGATCTGTGTTGTAATATCATAGGGAGGCAGGCCCTTTGTCCTGGCATTTATTATCTGTTAGGTCTGCTATTACATTCTTCAGACCACTGTGGTTTTATGGTGGTGCAGACTTCTTTAAACTATCTCATGCAGTTTGCTGCTTATATTGTGTGTCAGTATTATTATGTGATACTGTGCTTGCCCTATTCCCCCACATTGGTTTATCATGAGTACTTACATTAATAAGAACTGGAAAGTTCTCTGCTGGAATGTAAGAGGTTTGAATTCTGAAGCTAGGCAGAGGGCTGTGCGAGCTAAAATTGAAGAAAGCCAATGCTCTGTTGTCTGCTTACAAGAAACTAAGTGTGATTTCTTCGATCAAAGGTCTATTAGGAAGTTTTGTCCTAAAAGATTCGATAATTTTGTATACTCTCCTTCTGTGGGTGCTTCTGGTGGGATCATCGTCTTATGGTGTTCATCTGCTCTGGTTGGTACTCTTATTGATCTACAGAGCTATGGTATTGTTATAAATTTCTCCTCCACACAAAATAACCAAACTTGGACCTTAGTCAATGTCTATGGTCCATGCCAGGGAGAGCTTAGAGATGCTTTTGTGAATTGGTTATATCATATTCAAATCCCACAGGATGAACTTTGGTTATTTCTAGGAGATTTTAACTTCATCAGATCACTGGATAATAGAAATATGCCTGGGGGTGACATTAATGATATGTTCATTTTTAATGAGATCATTGGCAATCTGGGCCTTATTGAGTTGCCACTCAAGGGGAGATCATATACCTGGTCAAACATGCAAGAAACTCCTCTTTTGGAACAGTTGGACTGGTTCTTCACAACTCCTTCTTGGACTGCAGAGTATCCCAACACCATGGTCTACCCACTGGCCAAAACTACTTCTGATCATGTGCCTTGTGTGGTCTCAATCTCTACCTCCATACCAAAAGCTAAGGTTTTTCGTTTTGAAAACCACTGGGTTGATATGCCTGGGTTTATGGAATGTGTTGAAAGGTCCTGGTCTGCCCCCACGCACTTATCTAACTCTGCTGCAATCCTCACCCATAAGTTTAAAAGGTTAAGGTCAGAGCTTAAGAAATGGCACACAGGAATATCCAGGCTGAAGCTATTGATGAATGCCTGCAATGTAGTCATCCTAGCTTTTGATAACTTAGAGGAAACCAGACCACTGTTTAGACCAGAATTTAATTTCAGGAAAATTGTGAAATTACACCTGGAAGAGCTCCTTCACCTGCAGTACATTTATTGGAAACAAAGGTGTACCATCAGGTGGATCAAAGTGGGTGAGGAAAATTCCAAGTTTTTTCAAGCTATGGCAACAGAGAGGTTTAGAAGGAATTCCATTTCCAGCTTGGTAACCGAGGATGGTGTGACTTTATCAACTCACAATGAAATGGCTGGACTACTCTAGTCCTCATATAAAGACAGATTGGGAGTTAAATGTGGAATTGACATGTTGTTTGATCTTAGGGCCTTGATACAACCAGTCCCTGGCTTAGAGAGCTTATCTGGGCCTTTTACTGAGGATGAGATAAATGAGGTTTTGAAATTTCTACCTCTTGACAGAGCCCCAGGACCAGATGGCTTTACTGGAATGTTTGTTAAGAAATGCTGGCACATAATTAAAGATGATTTCCTCAAGTTAATGCAGGACTTCTACGAAGGAAGAATCTCCTTACAGAGTATCAATGGATCTCTTGTCACACTCATCCCAAAAATCCATTCTCCTGAGGGGCCAAATGACTTTAGGCCAATATCTCTCACAAATACTTGTCTGAAGTTCCTAACTAAGCTATTGACTAATAGACTGCAGAAAGTCATCCTCACATGCATCCATAAAAATCAATATGGCTTCCTTAAGTCAAGGTCTATTCAGGACTACATTGCTTGGAGCTTGGAATACATACATCAGTGTCACCAGTCCAAAAGGCCCATTCTTATCATCAAGTTGGATTTTGCTAAAGCATTTGATACTGTTGAACATGACCTCATCCTACTGATGTTGAAATATAAGGGTTTTGATGCCAAATGGATTGGATGGGTCAAGGAACTATTGTCATCAGGATCTTCTTCTATCTTATTGAATGGTGTGCCTCGCAAACAATTTGTTTGTAAACGTGGTGTCAGACAGGGGGATCCCCTTTCTCCTCTTCTGTTTGTGATTGCTGCTGACCTTCTCTAATCTGTGGTCAACCATATGCTACAACAGGGACTGCTTACTCTACCCATTCCCTCTAATATGCAGATGACACCTTGTTAATCACCCAAGCTGATGAAGTACAACTCCTAGCTCTAAAGCAAATGTTGCTGGCCTTTTCCAAATCAACTGGTTTAAAAGTTAACTTTCAGAAGTCCTGCATTCTTCCAATTAATGTCTCCCAGGAAGAAACTAATAGATTGGCAGCAATTTTTGGATGTCAGGTTGGGTCCCTTCCTTTTACCTACCTAGGCCTACCTGTGGGCACCACAAAACCAAGAGTTCAAGACCTAGTGCCTGTGGTAGATAGAGTGGAAAGAAGACTCTCTGCTAGCTCCTCCCTCCTCTCCCAGGGGGCTAGACTACAACTGCTAGTGTCTGTTCTTACCTCCTTGCCAATATATTTCCTTTGCAGTCTTAGCTTGCCAGCTACTATCATTAAACAGCTTGAGAGAATTATGAGGCAATGCTTATGGAGGGGAAACTCTGATACACCTAAACAGTCATTAGCTACCTGGCCAATGGTTTGTAAACCAAAAGATAAGGGAGGCATCGGCATAATAAACCTTGCAATCCAGAACAAGGCCCTTCTTACCAAACACTTACACAAGTTTTACAATAGGGCTGATATACCAGGGGTTTCCTTGATCTGGGACACCTACTATGATGGAGTGGTTCCTCATGCAACAGTTCAATGTGGATCCTTTTGGTGGAGAGACATCATGAAACTACATGGCACCTACAGAAATCACTGTATTATTACAATCAATGATGGAAATAGCTCTCTCTTTTGGCATGATACATGGATCTTAGGTGGAAGCCACCAACCAATTAAAGAGAGATTTCCTAGGTTGTTTTCATTCACACTGGATGATAAGATTTTAGTCAGAGATTTCATTGAGGATTTTGATATTTCAACCTACTTCCAACTGCCATTGTCCCAGGAAGCAATGGATGAACTGATGTCTCTAACATCTCATCTATCCACACTGCAAAGGAGGCCCCTTGAACCTGACACTTGGTCATGGACACCTGGTAATGGTCAATACTCTGCCAAGAGTTTTTACATTATGGCCCATGCTCACTTACTTGATGATGATCCCTGTAAATGGATATGGAAGAGTAAGTGTGTTATGAAAATAAAAGTTTTTGCCTGGCTCATGCTGAATGATAGACTCAATACGAGGGATATGTTGCTACGAAGACATTGGAGATCACAGGAGGATGATAACTCATGCCCACTTGCATGAAGACAGAAATCATCTTTTTTTCCACTGCTCTTTCAGCACCAGGGTTTGGAATTATCTGCAAATTAACTGGTATGCTGGGCTAACTCCTCGTGAATGCATTCTGGCTGCCAAGAGAAGTTTCAACCATCCTTTCTTTTTTGAAGTAGTCTACCTTGCTGCCTGGAGCATTTGGACCACAAGGAATGACAGGATCTTCAGGCATATTAGGCCAAGCTTTGGCAGATGGAAAGCCAAATTCATCCATGACATTACTCTGCACTCCTATAGGATGAAGGCCTCTATCAAGCAACCTCTCCTAGACTGGATTCATGCTTTGCCTTAATCTTGTGGCATATGCTGTTGTATATTTGTATATTTGTATATTTGTACAGATATAGGTAGGTTCCCCTGTCTCCTAGTTAGCCTTACCTTTTAAACTCCTTGTATTTGTTTTGTTTGGCCAAGTTTTAATAAAAGGCTGTGGGGCTGTTGCCTCACAGTGTTCAGTCAAAAAAAACGGCGCTAGAAATCCTTCTTGCTACCTCTTGAGCACTGCGTTGGTTTTCCCCGAAAAGGAAGGGATGATGCAGCAAAGTAGCGTAAGTATTTCCCTCAGTTTTTGAGAACCAAGGTATCAATCCAGTAGGAGGCTACGCGCGAGTCCCTCGCACCTGCACAAAACAAATAAATCTTCGCAGCCAACGCGATAAGGGATTGTCAATCCCTACACGGCCACTCACGAGAGTGAGATCTGATAGATATGATAAGATAATATTTTTTGTATTTTTATGATAAAGATGCAAAGCAAAATAAAATCAAAGTAAAAAGCAAAGGAAATAACTAAGTATTGGAAGATTAATATGATGAAGATAGACCCGGGGGCCATAGGTTTCACTAGTGGCTTCTCTCAAGAGCATAAGTATTTTACGGTGGGTGAACAAATTACTGTTGAGCAATTGACAGAATTGAGCATAGTTATGAGAATATCTAGGTATGATCATGTATATAGGCATCACGTCCGAGACAAGTAGACCGACTCCTGCCTGCATCTACTACTATTACTCCACTCATCGACCGCTATCCAGCATGCATCTAGAGTATTAAGTTCATGAAAACAGAGTAATGCCTTAAGCAAGATGACATGATGTAGAGGGATAAACTCATGCAATATGATGAAAATCCCATCTTTTTATCCTCGATGGCAACAATACAATACGTGCCTTGCTGCCCCTACTGTCACTGGGAAAGGACATCGCAAGATTGAACCCAAAGCTAAGCACTTCTCCCATTGCAAGAAAGATCAATCTAGTAGGCCAAACCAAACTGATAATTCGAAGAGACTTGCAAAGATAACCAATCATACATAAAAGAATTCAGAGAAGATTCAAATATTGTTCATAGATAGACTTGATCATAAACCCACAATTCATCGGTCTCAACAAACACACCGCAAAAAGAAGATTACATCAAATAGATCTCCACAAGAGAGGGGGAGAACATTGTATTGAGATCCAAAAAGAGATAAGAAGCCATCTAGCTAATAACTATGGACTCATAGGTCTGAGGTAAACTACTCACACTTCATCGGAGGGGCTATGGTGATGATGTAGAAGCCCTCCGTGATGGATACCCCCTCCTGCGGAGCTCCGAAACAGGCCCCAAGATGGGATCTCATGGATACAGAAAGTTGCGGCGATGGAATTAGGGTTTTGGCTCTGTATCTGATCGTTTGGGGGTACGTAGGTATATATAGGAGGAAGGAGTACGTCGGTGGAGCAACAGGGGCCCCACGAGGGTGGAGGGCACGCCTGGGGGGGTAGGCGCGCCCCCTACCTCGTGGCCTCTTCCTTTGTTTCTTGACGTAGGGTCCAAGTCTCCTGGATCATGTTCGGTGAGAAAATCACGTTCCCGAAGGTTTCATTCCGTTTGGACTCCGTTTGATATTCCTTTTCTTCGAAACCCTAAAGTAGGCAAAAAAACAGCAATTCTGGGTTGGGCCTCCGATTAATAGGTTAGTCCTAAAAATAATATAAAAGTGGATAATAAAGCCCAATAATGTCCAAAACAGTAGATAATATAGCATGGAGTAATAAAAAAAATATAGATACGTTGGAGACGTATCAATAAATTGCAAGGTAATAGAAGTGGAAAGCTTTTGTCAATAAGAAAGTCATTTGTCCCTAGGCAATCGATAACAAGTACCGGTAATCATTCTTGCAATTTTATATGAGGGAGAGGCATGAGCTAACATACTTTCTCTACTTGGATCATATGCACTTATGATTGGAACTCTAGCAAGCATCCGCAACTACTAAAGATCATTAAGGTTGTGAAACCCAACCATAGCATTAAGTATCAAGTCCTCTTTATTCCCATACGTCATACCCCACCTACTTGGGTTTAAGTTTATGTTGCTCTCGCAACCCACTGTAAGTGAACCATGAACATATTGCAACATCCTAAAGCGGGGCCCCTCACGTTTGCATGAGAACGGAGGGCACCGTAGGACAGCACCATAAATAAAATATACAATCATACCAACCAAGATCACGATTAACCCACAGGACAAAACGGATCTACTCAAACATCATAGGATAACCATATATCGTTGGGAAATAATATATGCAGTTGAGCACCATGTTTAAGTAGAGATTACAGCGGGGAGAAGAGGTGTTACGCCGCTGCATAGAGGGGGAGAAAGTTGGTGTTGATGGTAGCAAGATTGTTGATGTAGATCGCCGTCCCGATCGTTGCCCCCGATGGCATTTCGGCGCCACCGGAAGCAAGGGGGAGAGAGCCCCCCCTCCTTCTTCTTCTTCCTTGGCCTCCCCCCTAGATGGGAGGAGAGTTCCCCCTCTGGTCCTTGGTCTCCATGGCCACGGAGTGGCGGGAGCCCCTTCGAGATTAGATCTCCCTCTCTGTTCTCTTCTGTTTCGCATTCCCAAATCTGGCCAGAAACTGTTTCTTATATTCCCGGAGATCCGTAACTCCGATTGCGCTGAGATTTTAACACGATTTTTTTCCAGATATAAGCTTCCTTGCACCCGAAGTAGAAGTCCAACCGACGTACGAGGTGGGCACAACCCACCACCGCGCGCCAGGGGCCTCTGGCGCGCCCTGGTGTCTTGTGCCCTGTGTGGGCCTCCGTTTGCGGTGATTCCAACTCCCAAAAATCACATATATTCCAAAATAATTCTCCGTAAAATTTTATTGCATTTGGACTTCATTTGATATGGATATTCTGCGATACAAAAAACATGCAAAAACAGGAACTTGCATTGGGCACTGGATCAATAGGTTAGTCCAATAAATCATATAAAAAGTTGCCAAAAGTATGTAAA
This sequence comes from Triticum urartu, assembly GCF_003073215.2. Classification (NCBI taxonomy): domain Eukaryota; kingdom Viridiplantae; phylum Streptophyta; class Magnoliopsida; order Poales; family Poaceae; genus Triticum; species Triticum urartu. Next base: position 315,223,640 of record NC_053024.1, on the reverse strand, counting down.
AGTTGTATAATATTGGCATGAAACAATCAAAAATTATAGATACGACAGAGATGTATCACATAACAACTCATTATCCTTCACCGAGTACTCCACCATCGTGTTTACTCTAAAAAACAACATGAAGTTCGAAAATAAGCTCAATTGCATATGACTGAACACCTCTCGGACGTGGTGTTCGCCATGGACGTCGTCGACAGTCGGGGTGGAGGGTACTGACTATTGAGAGATCCTGGGTGGATGACGACCTAGTCCAAGGATGTCGAAGGTGTTGGTGGGGGTTGCGACGTCCTACAATGCCAAGGTACAGCGGCGGCATACGAGAAGGGTGCAGATGGAAAGTAAAAGGGGAGTAGGGTCGAAGTGGAAGAGAATGTGACCGGAAGGGGGATTTGAGTGGGTCGGGGAGTTAGAGTCCTATGTGGCAGCGGCCTGGACTCCCGCAAAGCCCCTCATTTACTTCTGATTTGCGTAAAACGGACATCCAAACCACTCCACGGACCGCTAAGGAACCATGTTAAATGATATAATGGGTTCAAAAAGCTAGATCCGGACAGATGCGGTCACTTTGAGGGTCTGCTTTGGAGATGTCTTGGAGCATCTACAGCCGGGCTTGGCAAATCCGGCCCCTCAAACGCCCGCGGACGCGCCCGGGCACCCCTCAAATGTTGCGCCACACATCCACATACCGCAAATTCCAATCCTCAAATCCATGCAATCCATGCACATTGATCATACAATACAAATTTTTTGAATGCCAAAGATTGAAACAAAGCAAAGCAAATCATACTTCAACAAACTGGACATGGCAAAATGAAATCAATGTCCGAGCGTGACGGATGGCCTCAGATCACTAGCTGGGCACCTGCTCCGAGCGGAAGGCGTCCTACTCTAGGCGGAATGCGTCCTGCTCGTCCTGCTCTGCCTGCATCCGGGCAGCTTCCTCCGCCTGCATCCGGGCCGCCTCGTCCACCTGCATCCGGGCCGCAGCCGCCCCCGCCGCCTCGTAGTCCATATGGTTGTTGATCTCCTTCTTCTTGTCTGCAAGCCACTTCTTCACATGCTCATCCAAGAGGGTCTCGTTCGCTAACATGATCGTCGCATCTTCCGCATCCCGTGCGAGTTGCAACCTCTCATTCTCAAGATATATGTCGCCAAATGTCTTAGCCTTCTCGAGCTCCCATTTGATCGCCGCTTGTTGCTTCCCCAACTCGATCTTCTCCCTCTCAATTTCCAGCTTCTTCTCCGCCCTCTTCCAGTCCCACTCCATCCTTTCCTTTTGCGCATCCAACATGAGCCTGTACCTCTCCTCCTTCTTGTTCCCCCTCACCAAAAAATGTCCGTCCATGTGGATGACATTTTGGTAGCAGCGGCATCACAGGCGGCACGTGCCTTCTCCTACTTGTTTCACATGACTTGGTTGTTGTCCTTTGGCATGGTGGCCTTTCCATTCGCCATGACAACATCGTCCTCTTCATCGTCCAACCCAATTGATTGGTTGGAGCTTGAGCCATCATTCCTCTCCTTGCCAGACTTGAGGTCATCCACAACTTGGTTCCACTTCGTCTTTCCATTAAATATGACCCAACAATGGCTGAAAGCAAATGGCTTCTTCTCCACCTCGTGATACAAAGTGGTCGTCACCGCTGTCTAGCAAACAACATATGTATGAGCACGAGAATGCAAACACAAGAAGCATATGCAATGGATGACAAGATGAGGCAATCGAGCTTACATGAGTTGCGACTCCCATCCCACTTTGAGGGCATTTTGTCACTTGTGAGTAGTAGCCAACGTACTTGTTCACTTTTCCTTGAATGACCCCCAACGATGTTCGAGAGATGCCACATTGCGAGTGGTCATGATAGGATGCGGCTTCGCATACTCTTTTTGCTCGTGATACTCCTTCCAAATCTTCGTCCAATAGGTGTTCCCTTTTTGCTCGGTGCCCGCATATTGGATCCATCGTTGTGTCCAACCAAGCTTTGACCAACACACTGGTACGCGTCGGTCCTAAACAAACGGTTTTTAACCCCTTTCCGCGATGGCATTTGGAACCGTCGCCAAGTGAGTGTGTGCGATAGGATGTCCTTCCCACATGACCCAGAAATCGTCGGGGATAGGCCCTCCTGGGACCCAGGCTGGGGCCGTGTGCGATTGGGCGAGGCATCGAAACCCAATCATTTCTGTAAGTATGTACATCCCACACGGTAATCCAAGAAAATCATTTCCGTAGGTATGTACATCCCACACGGTGAATCCCAGAAAAACATTTCTGTTCGTATGTATATCACACACAGTCAATCCAAGGAATACGTTTCAGTTATTATGTACATCCCACACAGTCAATCCAGGAAAACGTTTCCGTTCATACGTACATCCCACACAATCAATCCAGGGAAAATGTTTCCGTTCGTACGTGCATCCCACACAATTATATTTGTAGGCTCGTTTGTGAAAGGTGTAACTATCACACACGGTCTGCCTTGGTTAACTGTTTGCTTTTATCAACTATATCACACACGATTTGATGAAGAAAATTGTGTGGCATTGGGCTATCCATCACAAGCGCTTTTACTGCTAGAGCCGTTTGCAAAGGTCCATGACACATTTAGTAGGTTTATTAGTTTACAATTAATAATTCCAATATTACGTAAATTCACATTTCATATCGAGCAGCTGTTTGCCAATTTCATATCAGGCACATAAATATATTATAACATCATAGTACGGTAGCTACATGAAAACAACACGGTACAACATATAGCTAGTTCAACTTCATAAGAACAATATATTCATTTCCCTAATCGAGATCATCCAGGCTCGTCTTATCCACCTCTGATTTCAATTCAGTAAGAACCTGTTTTGCACAGGCCAACTGGGAAAGTGCCTCCTCCTTCACCAACACCATCTTAGCAAAGTCTGATTTAAAACACCTGAGCTCATTCTCCACCTTCAACTTTTTGTCCCGCATCTTCAAATATTCAGTGTTGACAACAGTTTCTCTAAGCCTACGTCTGTTATCTTCCTCATACATGCTCCAGAGCTTCGTTGGGCACATCTTCAAAGACTATGGCCACTCTTTATCAACCCACTCCAAGTAAGAACACTTCCGTTCATCCTATAATATTGAAATCTAGATCAGTAACAATTGTAGGGGAAATGGGTTTATAGCAACATAGAAAGTCACCAATGCTTATTTTGAAAAACTGAAGAAACATGTTAATTACAACATATCTTCTCAAAAAGATCAATGTGCAAATGAAATAATTGGTACTGAGACAACAACCAAATTCTGGAACATTAGAAGCTATAATTAACTACAACGACGCTACAAGTTCTTACTCATGTACAATAAATAACAAATCGAACATTTTATGAGGAAGGTAAATATAACTGCAACAGTATAGAGACATTGTTTGGATGATAGCAAATTGATACTAACAGGTGTGTACATGCACAATTTTAGTAACATAGAACTAATAGCACTAAGGCCGTCCACTATGTATGCCAAAACTGGGGTAAAGACAACTGTTGCTACATCTTGCACCGGTGCCCTGCACTGGCAAGCCGATGCAACGGAAAAAAGGGACCCAGACTCCGGAGCACGTAGTTGCTCCGATGGCCAGTTCCTTCGTGCCATAAAGCTTTAGTATTTTGCTGCTTGGCTGCTCAGGTGTGTGGACCAAAGTTGGCTGCACAAACTGCTGAAGCGGTGCCAAATAATCTTCTAATGGCACCGCTGATGAGATGGCAACAATTTAAGATACTAGGTACAAATTGTGACACTATCTTAGGATGCGTTTGGTTGAAGGTGTGGTATGAATGGGTTGGAACTGTGAAAGTGCCTGAATCACATCTAACAAATGATTTGTAACAACGAAAGAGGGTCTAACCTTCTATGCACATGCCAGAAACTTCCTCCCACTGTCCACAGAATCAAATGCAACTAGCTTCACGCATGGAGATTGATGGTGACAACGAGTTGATAGATCTTCAGCCACCCCGCTCCATTCGTTGCCACTGATGGTCCTAGGGAGCTAAAAGAGGAAGAAATGACTCAAATCGACCACCGGGCAAAAATCATTCATTGCAAGTCATAGCCCGAGAGAGAGAAGAGAGGCATACCCGGGTGGTGAAGGAGTCGTCGCCGGAGGAGGAACCGTTGGAGAGGTCTTTGAAGAAGACCATGGCGACACCGGCGGTAGGATGCGAGATGGCGAGAGCGAGGAAGCGGCTATAGCTTAGCAAGGAAGGAGGAAACAGGGGAGATGTGACTTGTGGGGGGGGAGAAAAGGGGGGGGGAAAGGGGGGGAGGGGGGGGGGGGCAGATATTTTGGCGGTAGGCCAAAATTTTGGAAATGTGGAGGGAAACTTTGCGCGCGGTGCCCTCGGACCTTTCACTTTGAATGATTGTGTGCGTCGCAAATGATTCTTCTGCTTTACGCGCATGGATGAGTTTGATAATTCAAATTTTGGTGGAAATTTCCCCGGGTACGTCATTGCATAATTTAACATCGCTTGCTAATTTGGGCACACAAAAGAGCGTACAACAGACAGACCTACTTACTGAATCGAGCAATTTTAGTAATTAAACATAGCCAATTGACCTAAACATTGCTCTAACAAAAGACTAGCATTAAAAACAAAGCCTAAGTACGCATAATTTTAACAAATAGGCCGCCGCGCCGGCCTATGCATCGCCGGTGTGAGATGAGACGTCGATGACTTGTCCTGGCGACATGCCGCCATTGGTGGACTCGGCGTCCCCCCTGCTGAAGTCGACAGCGTCCTCGTCCTCGACGCCGCCCTCAAGGTTGTAGTACTTGTAGTAGTGGCTACGCCAGAGCTCATGTTGGTACTCCACCGCCGATTCCTCGACGGACAGACTCTTCTCTACCTCGACCTCGGCCACGCACAACACCTCCTCCCGGCGCTCCTCGATCTCCGCTACCTCCTGCATCTCCAGCTCCCGCTCGGCGACCTCATGAGGAAGCAGGTGCTCCATGACCACCGCTGCCTTTTCAGACGTGGGTTGCATGCTGAGTCCGAGGTGGCCTGGAATATCTTGGCGTGTGCATCCTTGATCTTGGCGTGGATGGCCTCGACCCGGGCCAGGGCGACATCGGTGACACGGACGGCAGCTCGAGCGCTCTCGGCGTTTGCGGCCGCCGTCGCAGCAGCAGCAGCCATCTCAACTGCTGCAGCTGCCCTGTTGGCTGCCGTAGACGCCCTTTCGCGGAAGCGGCCGCGCTCAATGTGGATGCGGCGGCACTCTCGGTGTAGGCGGTCGTGCTCTCAACGCAGACGGCGGCGCTCGGGGGGATGCGGCCATCGTACGGGCCTTCATGAAGCGTTTCCACGGCGTCATCTTTGCAAGAAGGGGGTGAGGGAATGGGGGTCGGGATTCGTGGATTTGGGGGTTGCCGGCACAGGAGCAGATGAGCCGGTGAAGCTTAAGGAGGGAGACTTAAATAGACCCAGATATTTTCATCACAAACGGTTCCTAGAAAACAACTTTGTGTGATGTTGTAGATATTTTTTATTAGCTGTGAAAGACGAATTTGGACCACAGTGGCAACGGATGGTTTTTTAAATGTACGAGAAATTTTGTAGTACTAATACAACTGTCATGTCAAATTTTGGAAAATTTTAGGGGTCATTTAACCTTTTAAGACATTTAAGTGATTTTCTAGCCATTTAATGATCGTAATTGAAATTTGAACTACATGTACATACAACAACTAACCATAACGGTTTGAAAACTCATATTTTGTGTACTTGTGTGCGATTTAATTCCATGTGCAGTAAATTGGAAGGAATTTCCAAACATATTGGTCTAACGGCTATGACACAATTAAGCATGGAGTGACATGGCATTTTAATTCCAAAAAATAAAAAAATGATTAGAAAAACATGAAACCTTGGTTGATGTAATGTTATGCCACCAAGATGATGTGGTAAAGAAATTGGTACGTTTAACGAAAGTTTGGACACACACCCCTCACAAACCGGAGCAACTCACTGGAAGGCTCGTGGTTCCGAGAGTGAACAATGCATGTTTGATGACGAACAGGAGATAGCTTCCTCTTACGGCCTTTAATTTTTTTCTACATCTAACGTGCACTACTACAACTGTAATGTGAAATTTTTGAAAATTCTAGGGGTCATTTGACCTTTTAAAGACATTTAAGTGAATTTCTAGCCATTTAATGACCGTAATTCAAATTTGAACTGCATCTACATGCAACGCCTAACCAAAATGGTTTGAAAAATCATATCTATGTACTTGTGTGCAATTTAATTCCATGTGCAGTAAATTAGAAGGAATTTTTAAACATATTGGTCTCACGACATGGACACATGCATACGTATGCATGGAGTGACATGGCATTTTAATTCCAAAAAATAAAAAAATGATCAGAAAAACATGAAACCTTGGTTGATGTAATGTCATGCCACCAAGATGATATGGTAAAGAAATTTGCATGTTTGACGAAAGTTTGGATACACACCCCTCACAAACCGGAGCAACACACTAGAAGGCTCGTGGTTCCGAGAGGGGAAAATGCATGTTTGATGATGAACGGGAGATAGCTTCCTCTTACGGCCTTTAATTTGTTTCTACGTCTAACGTGCACTACTACAACTGTAATGTGAAAATTTTGAAAATTCTAGGGGTCATTTGACCTTTTAAAGACATTTAAGTTATTTTCTAGCCATTTAATGACTGTAATTCAAATTTGAACTACATCTACATGCAACGCCTAACCAAAACGGTTTCAAAAATCATATATATGTACTTGTGTGCGAGTTAAATCCATATGCAGTAAATTAGAAAGAATTTTCAAACATATTGGTCTCACGACATGGACACATGCATACGTATGCATGGAGTGACATGGCATTTTAATTCCAAAAAATAAAAAAATGATCAGAAAAACATGAAATCTTGGTTGATGTAATGTCATGCCACCAAGATGATGTGGTAAAAAAAATTGGCATGTTTGACGAAAGTTTGGACACACACCCCTCACAAATCGTAGCAACACACTAGAAGGCACGTGGTTCCGAGAGGGAACAATGCATATTTGATGACGAACGGGAGATAGCTTCCTCTTACGGCCTTCAATTTTTTTTCTATGTCTAACGTGCACTACTACAACTGTAATATGAATTTTTTAAAAATTCTAGGGGTCATTTGACCTTTTAAAGACATTTAAGTGATTTTCTAGCCATTTAATGACTGTAATTCAATTTGAACTACATCTACATGGAACGCCTGACCAAAATGGTTTGAAAAATCATATCTATGTACTTGTGTGCGAGTTAATCCCATGTGCAGTAAATTAGAAGGAATTTTCAAACATGTTGGTCTCACGACATGGACACATGCATACGTATGCATGGAGTGACATGACATTTTAATTCCAAAAAATAAAAAAAATGATCAGAAAATCATGAAACCTTGGTTGATGTAATGTCATGCCACCAAGATGATGTGGTAAAGAAATTGGCATGTTTGATGAAAGTTTGGACACACACCCCTCACAAACCGAAGCAACACACTAGGAGGCTCGTGGTTCCGAGAGGGAATAATGCATGTTTGATGACGAACGGGAGATAGCTTCCTCTTACTACCTTCAATTTTTTTTCTACGTCTAACGTGCACTACTACAACTGTAATGTGAAATTTTTGAAAATTCTAGGGGTCATTTGACCTTTTAATGACATTTAAGTGATTTTTCTAGCCATTTAATGACAGTAATTCAAATTTGAACTACATCTACATGCAACGCCTAACCAAAACAGTTTGAAAAATCATATCTATGTGCTTGTGTGCGAGTTAATTCCATGTGTAGTAAATTAGAAGGAATTTTCAAACATATTGGCCCCATGACATGGACACATGCATACGTATCCATGGAGTGACATGGCATTTTAGTTCCAAAAAATAGTAAAAATGATCATTAAAACATGAAACCTTGGTTGATGTAATGTCATGCCATCAAGATGATGTGGTAAAGAAATTGGCATGTTTGATGAAAGTTTGGACACATACCCCTCACAAACCGGAGCAACACACTAGAAGGCTCGTGGTTCCGAGAGGGAACAATGCATGTTTGATGACGAACAGGAGATAGCTTCTTCTTATGGCCTTCAAAATTTTTTCTACGTCTAACATGCACTACTACAACTGTAATGTGATTTTTTTTGAAAATTCTGGGGGTCATTTGACCTTTTAATGATATTTAAGTGATTTTCTAGCCATTTAATGATCGTAATTCAAATTTGAACTACATCTACATGCAACGCCTGACCAAAACGGTTTGAAAAATCATATCTATGTAATTGTGTGCGAGTTAATTCCATGTGTAGTAAATTAGAAGGAATTTTCAAACATATTGGTCTCATGACATGGACACATGCATACGTATGCATGGAGTGACATGACATTTTAATTCCAAAAAATAAAAAAATGATTAGAAAATCATGAAAACTTGGTTGATGTAATGTCATACCACCAAGATGATGTGGTAAAGAAATTGGCATGTTTGATGAAAGTTTGGACACACACCCCTCACAAACCGGAGCAACACACTAGGAGGCTCGTGGTTCCGAGAGGGAACAATGCATGTTTGATGACGAACGGGAGATAGCTTCCTCTTACGGCCTTCAAATTTTTTTCCACGTTTAACATGCACTAATACAACTGTCATGTGAAAATTTGGAAAATTTCAGGGGTCATTTGACCAATGACATTTAAGTGATTTTCTAACCATTTAATGACCGCAATTCAAATTTGAACTACATCTACATGCAACGCCTAAGCATAATGGTTGGAAAAATCATTTTTGTGTACTTCTGTGAGAGTTAAAAAATCATCAAACGATGTAAATATCTGGTGTTCAAAAATGAAAATGTAAAGATCTGGCAAGACAACCGGCCCCCACACGATTGGCACTCTATCTCGCGGCTCGAGGTTTGGTAGGTGAGTGGCGGGGACCATTAATCAGACACGGTTCTGCATTGGAAGCCGTCAGCTATTATGTTCACACATGGATTTTGGCTATTATGTTCACATACGGATTTTGCTGCAGGAATCGCGTCTAATTCAAACTACAGTACTTCTAAATTCTGGCGACCGGCGTGTGTACTGTCCCTGTCGATCTAGATTCCGGCCGCCAATAAATACTACCTTTCTCTCGTCATCCCGCCTGCATTCTCATCTACATCCTCCCCTCGCTCGCCCTCTCTCTCTCTCAAATCTCTGCCATGGCGCCGCCGGTCTGCCCACGCGCCGACGAGTCGCCGCCCCCCTGTTGAGGAACGTAGTAATTTCAAAAAAATTCCAACGCACACGCAGGATCATGGTGATGCAAAGCAACAAGAGGGGAGAGTGTGTCCACGTACCCTCGTAGACCGAAAGCGGAAGCGTTGGCACAACGCGGTTGATGTAGTCGTACGTCTTCACGATCCGACCGATCCAAGTACCGAACGCATGGCACCTCCGAGTTCAGCACATGTTCAGCTCGATGACGTCCCACGAGCTCTGATCCAGCAAAGCTTCGCCGGAGAGTTTCGTCAGCACGACGGTGCGATGATGGTGATGATGATGATGCTACCAACGCAGGGCTTTGCCTAAGCACCGCTACGATATGATCGAGGTGGATTATGGTGGAGGGGGGCACCGCACACGGCTGGGAGAGATCAACAGATCAACTTGTGTGTCTAGAGGTGCCCCCTGCCCCCGTATATAAAGGAGCAAGGGGGAGGCCGGCCGGCCCTCTATGGCGCGCCAGGAGGACTCCCCTCTTTCCTACTCCTACTAGGAGGGGGAAAGGAAGGGGGAGAGGGAGAAGGAAAGGGGGCGCCGCCCCCCTCTCCTAGTCCAATTCGGACCAGAGGGGGAGGGGCGCGCGGCCTGCCTTAGGCCAGCCCTCTCTCTCTCCACTAAGGCCCATAAGGCCCATTATTTCTCCCGGGGGGTTCTCGTAACCCTCCGGCACTCAGGTTTTCTCCGAAACCACCCGGAACACTTCCGGTCTCCGAATATAGTCGTCCAATATATTGATCTTTATGTCTCGACCATTTAGAGACTCCTCGTCATGTCCGTGATCATATCCGGGACTCTGAACTACCTTCGGTATATCAAAACACAAAAACTCATAATACCGATCGTCACCGAACTTTAAGCGTGCGGACCCTACGGGTTCGAGAACTATGTAGACATGACCGAGACACATCTCCGTTCAATAACCAATAGCGGAACCTGGATGCTCATATTGGCTCCCACATATTCTAGAAGATCTTTATCAGTCAAATCGCATAACAACATACGTTGTTCCCTTTGTCATCGGTATGTTACTTGCCCGAGATTCGATCGTCGGTATCTCAATACCTAGTTCAATCTCATTACCGGCAAGTCTCTTTACTCGTTCCGTAATACATCATTCCTCAACTAAATCATTAGTTGCAATGCTTGCAAGGCTTATAGTGATGTGTATTACCGAGTGGGCCCAGAGATACCTCTCTGACAATCGGAGTGACAAATCCTAATCTCGATATACGCTAACTCAACAAATACCTTCGGAGACACCTGTACAGCACCTTTATAATGACCCATTTACATTGTGACATTTGGTAGCACACAAAGTGTTCCTCCGGTAAACGGGAGTTGCATAATCTCATAGTCATAGGAACATATATAAGTCATGAAGAAAGCAATAGCAACATACTAAACGATCAAGTGCTAAGCTAACGAAATGGGTCAAATCAATCACATCATTCTCCTAATGATGTGGTCCCATTAATCAAATGACAACTCATGTCTATGGTTAGGAAACATAACCATCTTTAATTAACGAGCTAGTCAAGTAGAGGCATACTAGTGACACTCTGTTTGTCTATGTATTCACACATGTACTAAGTTTCCGGTTAATACAATTCTAGCATGAATAATAAACATTTATCATGATACGAGGAAATAAATAATAACTTTATTATTGCCTCTAGGGCATATTTCCATCAATCTCCCACTTGCACTAGAGTCAATAATCTAGATTACACAATAATGATTCTAACACCCATGGAGCCTTGGTGTTGATCATGTTTTGCTCATGGAAGAGGCTTAGTCAATGGGTCTGCAACATTCAGATCCGTATGTATCTTGCAAATCTCTACGTCTCCCACCTAGACTTGATCCCGGATGGAGTTGAAGCGTCTTTTGGTGTGCTTGGTTCTCTTGTGAAATCTGGATTCCTTTGCCAAGGCAATTGCACCAGTATTGTCACAAAAGATTTTCATTGGATCCGATGCACTAGGTATGACACCTAGATCGGATGTGAACTCCTTCATCCAGACTCCTTCATTTGCTGCTTCCGAAGCAGCAATGTACTCCGTTTCACACATAGATCCCGCCACGACGCTCTGTTTAGAACTGCTCCAACTGATAGCTCCACCGTTCAATATAAACACGTATCTGGTTTGCGATTTAGAATCGTCCAGATCAGTGTCAAAGCTTGCATCAACGTAACCATTTACGATGAGCTCTTTGTCACCTCCATAAATGAGAAACATATCCTTAGTCCTTTTCAGGTATTTCAGGATGTTCTTGACCGCTGTCCAGTGATCCACTCCTAGATTACTTTGGTACCTCCCTGCTAAACTAATAGTAAGGCACACACCAGGTCTGGTACACAGCATTGCATACATGATAGAGCCTATGGCTGAAGCATAGGGAACATCTTTCATTTTCTCTCTATCTTCTGCAGTGGTTGGGCATTGAGTCTTACTCAACTTCACACCTTGTAACCCAAGCAAGAACCCTTTCTTTGCCTGATCCATTTTGAACTTCTTCAAAACTTTGTCAAGCTATGTACTTTGTGAAAGTCCAATTAAGCGTCTTGATCTATCTCTATAGATCTTGATGCCCAATATGTAAGCAGCTTCACCGCGGTCTTTCATTGAAAAACTCTTATTCAAGTATCCTTTTATACTATCTAGAAATTCTATATCATTTCCAATCAACAATATGTCATCCACATATAATATTAGAAATGCTTCAGAGCCCCCACTCACTTTCTTGTAAATACAGGCTTCTCAAAAAGTCTGTATAAAACCATATGCTTTGATCACACTATCAAAACGCTTATTCCAACTCCGAGAGGCTTGCACCAGTCCATAAATGGATCGCTGGAGCTTGCACACTTTGTTAGTACCCTTTGGATTGATAAAACCTTCATGTTGCATCATATACAACTCTTCTTCCAGAAATCCATTCAGGAATGCAGTCTTTACATCCATTTGCCAAATTTCATAATCATAAAATGCGGCATTTGCTAACATGATTCAGACGGACTTAAGCATCGCTACGGGTGAGAAGGTCTCATCGTAGTCAACTCCTTGAACTTGTCGAAAACCTTTCACAACAAGTCGAGCTTTGTAGACAGTAACATTACCGTCAGTGTCTGTCTTCTTCTTGAAGATCCATTTATTTTCGATGGCTTGCCGATCAACAGGCAAGTCAACCAAAGTCCACACTTTGTTCTCATACATGGATCCCATCTCAGATTTCATGACCTCAAGCCATTTTGCGGAATCTGGGCTCATCATCGCTTCCTCATAGTTCGTAGGTTCGTCATGGTCTAGTAACATGACCTCCAGAACAGGATTACCGTACCACTCTGGTGCGGATCTTACTCTGGTTGACCTACGAGGTTCGGTAGTAACTTGATCTGAAGTTTCATGATCATCATCATTAGCTTCCTCACTAATTGGTGTAGGTGTCACAGGAACCGGTTTCTGTGATGAACTACTTTCCAATAAGGGAGCAGGTACAGTTACCTCATCAAGTTCTACTTTCCTCCCATTCACTTCTTTCGAGAGAAACTCCTTCTCTAGAAAGGATCCATTCTTAGCAACGAATGTCTTGCCTTTGTATCTATGATAGAAGGTGTACCCAACAGTTTTCTTTGGGTATCCTATGAAGACACATTTCTCCGATTTGGGTTCGAGCTTATTAGGTTGAAACTTTTTCACATAAGCATCACAGCCCCAAACTTTAAGAAACGACAACTCTGGTTTCTTGCCAAACCATAGTTCATAAGGCGTCATCTCAATGGATTTCGATGGTGCCCTATTTAACGTGAATGCAGCCGTCTCTAAAGCATAACCCCAAAACGATAGCAGTAAATCAGTAAGAGACATCATAGATCACACCATATCTAGTAAAGTACGATTACGACGTTCGGACACACCATTACGTTGTGGTGTTCCGGGTGGCGTGAGTTGCGAAACTATTCCACATTGTTTCAAATGTATACCAAACTCGTAACTCAAATATTCTCCTCCACGATCAGATCGTAGAAACTTTATTTTCTTGTTACGATGATTTTCCACTTCACTCTGAAATTCTTTGAACTTTTCAAATGTTTCAGACTTATGTTTCATTAAGTAGATATACCCATATCTGCTAAAATCATCTATGAAGGTGAGAAAATAACAATATCCGACGCGAGCCTCAATATTCATCGGACCACATACATCAGTATGTATGATTTCCAATAAATCTGTTGCTCGCTCCATAGTTCCAGAGAACGGCGTTTTAGTCATCTTGCCCATGAGGCATGGTTCGCAAGTACCAAGTGATTCATAATCAATTGATTCCAAAAGTCCATCAGTACGGAGTTTCTTCATGTGCTTTACACCAATATGACCCAAACGGCAGTGCCACAAATAAGTTGCACTATCATTATCAACTCTGCATCTTTTGGCTTCAACATTATGAATATGTGTGTCACTATTATCAAGATTTAAGACAAATAGACTACTCTTCAAGGGTGCATGACCATAAAAGATATTACTCATATAAATAGAACAACCATTATTCTCAGATTTAAATGAATAACCGTCTCGCATCAAACAAGATCCAGACATAATGTTCATGCTCAACGCTGGCACCAAATAACAATTATTTAGGTCTAAAACTAATCCCGAAGGTAGATGTAGAGGTAGCATGCCAACGGCGATCACATCGACTTTGGAACCATTTCCCACGCGCATTGTCACCTCATCCTTAGCCAGTCTTCGCTTAATCCGTAGTCCCTGTTTCGAGTTGCAAATATTAGCAACATAACCAATATCAAATACCCAGGTGCTACTGCGAGCTCTAGTAAGGTACACATCAATAACATGTATATCACATATACCTTTGTTCACCTTGCCATCCTTCTTATCCGCCAAATACTTGGGGCAGTTCCGTTTCCAGTGACCAGTCTGCTTGTAGTAGAAGCACCCAGTCTCAGGCTTAGGTCCAGACTTGGGTTTCTTCTCTTGAGCAGAAACTTGTTTGTTCTTCTTCTTGAAGTTCCGCTTCTTCTTCCCTTTGCTTTTTTTCTTGAAACTGGTGGTCTTGTTGACCATCAACACTTGATGCTCCTTCTTGATTTCTACCTCCGCAGCCTTTAGCATTGCGAAGAGCTCGGGAATTGTCTTATCCATCCCTTGCATATTATAGTTCATCACGAAGCTCTTGTAGCTTGGTGGCAGTGATTGAAGAATTCTGTCAATGACACTATCATCCGGAAGATTAACTCCCAGTTGAATCAAGTGATTGTTATACCCAGACATCCTGAGTATATGCTCACTGACAGAACTATTCTCCTCCATCTTCCAGTTGTAGAACTTATTGGAGACTTCATATCTCTCAATCCGGGCATTTGCTTGAAATATTAACTTCAACTCCTGGAACATCTCATATGCTCCATGACATTCAAAACGTCGTTGAAGTCCCGGTTCTAAGCCGTAAAGCATGGCACACTGAACTATCGAGTAGTCATCAGCTTTGCTCTGCCAGACGTTCATAACATCTGGTGTTGCTCCTGCAGCAGGTTTGGCACCTAGCGGTGCTTCCAGGATATAATTCTTCTGTGCAACAATGAGGATAATCCTCAAGTTACGGACCCAGCCCATGTAATTGCTACCATCATCTTTCAACTTAGCTTTCTCAAGGTACGCATTAAAATTCAATGGAACAACAACACGGGCCATCTATCTATAATAACATAGACAAGCAAAATACTATCAGGTACTAAGTTCATGATAAATTTAAGTTCAATTAATAATATTACTTAAGAACTCCCACTTAGATAGACATCCCTCTAATCATCTAAGTGATCACGTGATTCAAATCAACTAACCATAACCGATCATTACGTGAAATGGAGTAGTTTTCAATGGTGAACATCACTATGTTGATCATATCTACTATATGATTCACGCTCGACCTTTCGGTCTCAGTGTTCCGAGTCCATATCTGCATATGCCAGGCTCGTCAAGTTTAACCCGAGTATTCTGCGTGTGCAAAACTGGCTTGCACCAGTTGTAGATGAACGTTGAGCTCATCACACCCGGTCATCACGTGGTGTCTCGGCACGATGAACTTTGGCAACAGTGCATACTCAGGGAGAACACTTTTACCTTGAAATTTAGTGAGAGATCATCTTATAATGCTACCATCAATCAAAGCAAAATAAGATGCATAAAGGATAAACATCACATGCAATCAATATAAGTGATATGATATGACCATCATGTTTTTGTGCTTGTGATCTCCATCTCTGAAGCATCGTCATGATCACCATCGTCACCGGCGCGACACCTTGATCTCCATCGTAGCATCGTTATCGTCTCGCCAACTATTGCTTCTACGACTATCGCTACCGCTTAGTGATAAAGTAAAGCAATTACAGGGCGATTGCATTGCATACAATAAAGCGACAACCATATGGCTCCTGCCAGTTGCTGATAACTCCGTTACAAAACATGATCATCTCATACAATAAAATATAGCATCATGTATTGACCATATCACATCACAACATGCCATGCAAAAACAAGTTAGACGTCCTCTACTTTGTTGTTGCAAGTTTTACGTGGCTGCTATGGGCTGAGCAAGAACCGTTCTTACCTACGCATCAAAACCACAACGATAGTTTGTCAAGTTAGTGTTGTTTTAACCTTCACAAGGACCGGGCGTAGCCACACTTGGCTCAACTAAAGTTGGAGAAACTGACACCCGCCAGCCACCTGTGTGCAAAGCACGTCGGTAGAACCAGTTTCGCGTAAGCGTACGCGTAATGTCGGTCCGGGCCGCTTCATCCAACAATACCGCTGAACCAAAGTATGACATGCTGGTAAGCAGTATGACTTGTATCGCCCATAACTCACTTGTGTTCTACTCGTGCATATAACATCTACGCATAAACCTGGCTCGGATGCCACTGTTGGGGAACGTAGTAATTTTAAAAAAATTCCTACGCACACGCAGGATCATGGTGATGCAAAGAAATGAGAGGGGAGAGTGTGTCCACGTACCCTCGTAGACCGAAAGCGGAAACATTAGCACAACACGGTTGATGTAGTCATACGTCTTCACGATCCGACCGATCCAAGTACCGAATGCACGGCACCTCCGAGTTCAGCACACGTTCAGCTCGATGACATCCCGCGAGCTCCGATCCAGCAAAGCTTCACCGGAGAGTTTCGTCAGCACAACGGCGTGATGACGGTGATGATGATGATGCTACCGACACAGGGCTTCGCCTAAGCATCGCTACGATATGATCGAGGTGGATTATGGTGGAGGGGGCACCGCACACGGCTGGGAGAGATCAACAGATCAACTTGTGTGTCTAGAGGTGCCCCCTGCCCCCGTATATAAAGGAGCAAGGGGGAGGCCGGCCGTCCCTCTATGGCGCGCCAGGAGGAGGAGTCCTCCTCCTAGTAGGAGTAGGACTCCCCTCTTTCCTACTCCTACTAGGAGGGGGAAAGGAAGGGGGAGAGGGAGAAGGAAAGGAGGGCGCCGCCCCCCCTCTCCTAGTCCAATTCGGACCAGAGGGGGAGGGGCGCGCGGCCTGCCCTAGGCCAGCCCTCTCTCTCTCCACTAAGGCCCATAAGGCCCATTATTTCTCCAGGGGGGGTCCGGTAACCCTCCATCACTCCGGTTTTCTCCGAAACCACCTGGAACACTTCCAGTGTCTGAATATAGTCGTCCAATATATCAATCTTTATGTCTCGACCATTTCGAGACTCCTCGTCATGTACGTGATCATATCCGGGACTCCGAACTACCTTCGGTACATCAAAACACAAAAACTCATAATACCGATCGCCACCGAACTTTAAGCGTGCGGACCCTACGGATTCGAGAACTATGTAGACATGACCAAGACACGTCTCCGGTCAATAACCAATAGCGGAACCTGGATGCTCATATTGGCTCCCACATATTCTATGAAGATCTTTATCGGTCAAACCGCATAACAACACACGTTGTTCCCTTTGTCATCGGTATGTTACTTGCCCGAGATTCGATCGTTGGTATCTCAATACCTAGTTAAATCTCGTTACTGGCAAGTCTCTTTACTCGTTCCATAATACACCATTCCTCAACTAACTCATTAGTTTCAATGCTTGCAAGGCTTATAGTGATGTGTATTACTGAGTGGGCCCAGAGATACCTCTCCGACAATCGGAGTGACAAATCCTAATCTCGATATAGGCTAACTCAACAAATACCTTCAGAGATACTTGTAGAGCACCTTTATAATCACCCATTTACGTTGTGACTTTTGATAGCACACAAAGTGTTCCTCCGGTAAACGGAAGTTGCATAATCTCATAGTCATAGGAACATATATAATTCATGAAGAAAGCAATAGCAACATACTAAACGATCAAGTGCTAAGCTAACGAAATGGGTCAAGTCAATCACATCATTCTCCTAATGATGTGATCCCGTTAATCAAATGACAACTCATGTCTATGGTTAGGAAACATAACCATCTTTAATTAACGAGCTAGTCAAGTATAGGCATACTAGTGACACTCTGTTTGTCTATGTATTCACACATGTACTAAGTTTCCGGTTAATACAATTCTAGCATGAATAATAAACATTTATCATGATATGAGGAAATAAATAATAACTTTATTATTGCCTCTAGGGCATATTTCCTTCACCCCCGAGGACGCTCACTCGATTAGCAATGACGAGGACCCCTACACGCCGCCTGACGAGGTTGTGCCGGACCCCCCCAACTTTGGATTGGTTTTGGGGCCAGTACAATCTTTGTCTGTGGAAGTCGCTGCAGGCGGCTGAGAAAGCCAGGCAAGTGGCATTCAAGAAGGAGATGGCAGAGGAGGAAGCTAGGTAACAGGCGGCCTGTGAAGCCCGTGATGCCGCATGGAAAAGGGAGGTGATGGAGCTTTGGGGGCGGACGCGTCGTCGTGCCGAGGAGGTGTACGAAGACGGGTACTTCACGAGGAAGGTCATAGGCACTGGGCGCCTCGTCGCTGCATGGAGGTGTGCCGATAAGCTCCAGCGTGCCACCGAGCAAGATCGGCCGCGTGCGTCCGCCAGCAAGAGGCAGATCGGTACGTCAAGCGCTGCGAGGTGGAGGAGGCGGAGTACTACCTCCGCACTGGGAAGACGCCGCGCACCAGGGAGCTGCTGGCGAGGGGCTACTGGCGAGGGGCTGCCGGAATACTGGCCCCAGGAGGGATTATTAGTTTTAGTATTGTTTGTTTTCAATTTTATGCATTGTACCTAGTAGTTAAGTATCATCACATATATGTGATGATATTTTATATATATATTCTATGATGAACTAATGAACAATTAATATATATATATATATATTATGAATTCCATTTTTTATCTGTTTTTATATACTAATTTGAATCTAGCTATTATCATCCACATATACAGAATGGAAAATGTATATACACACATTGAAACAGAACATATAATAATGGAAAACAGAGTACACATTGAAACATCGCAATAAACAAAGCAATACTATGATTGCTGCGAATATATAGCTATCCACGTCGAAACGATCTTTCAAAATAAAACGTGTCCATGAGACCATGACCAGCAGCCCTTGCCTACGGTAGCTCTTGGCTCTGCCTGAACTCGTGCAGGCATTCGTCCAAGCAGTCGACACGCTCGCGGTACATCTGGAGCGCGATCTCGAGCTCCAAGTTGGCTATTTCATCGGAGATCACCAGCTCAAGAATGTGACGGCCATGTTCCTCTACTGCGCCCAGGTGGACACTTGGGCCAAGGAGGCGGTCGAGCCTACGGACTAGCGCGTTGGCATCCAGCGGGTCGCGGACAAGGCGAACGACGGTACCCATGCGAACGGCGCGGCGGGCGTCCGATGCAAGTACGGCGCAGCCGACCTCTGGTGCAAGTACGGCGCTGAGGGCCTCTGCCCACTCCTGGCGAAGAATGGGGGTACTGACCGGGCGTGTACCCAGCTGCGACGCCGTGTCGACAGCAGGCAAGCGCCGATGGATCCGCTCTTGCTGTGTGGCGCGCCGCTCCTCTCGCTCTGCGACGCTCCAACAGTCTCGCCGTGCGGCGAGCCGCAGCCTATCGGCGCGGACACGCCTAGCTTGCTCTGCGGCGCGCCATCGATCATGTTGTGCGGTGAGCTGCAGCCTGTCGGTGCTGACATGCCTAACTTGATCCGCGGCGCTCAAGCGCCATGCGCCAAAGGTCTGCTCAACCATGGCGATGACGCGCATCACGGCGTCGTCCATCGCGTTGCCGGGGAGCGCCTCGGCCTCGACGGACCGTGGCGTCTGCTCGTTTTCCTCGTCGACGAGGTTGATGGCAGAGGCGGCGCTTTCGTGGGTTGGCATGCTTGGAAAATGTGGATGTTCTACAGGCTGCACTTGTCGCCACCGTGCGTCGCGCGCCGCCTATGCACAATATCACTAGGTGACGGGAAAACATGTGAGGAAATGGCGGAAAACGGTGGCGTGTTCATAAAACGCCATCAATTAATGGAAACTTAGCATAGAAGGAATATCGAGCTAGCACAAGAAGGAGATGATGATTAGATGAACACGGACCACATTAGGGAACCGTTTCTGTTATTATCGGTATTCGCACACATTTCTGATTACAGACCTGTTTTCCGCTTATCACACACATTTTTTATATTGAACCGTTTTTGTTCTCTTGTTTCAACGCAAACAGTTCATCCGAATAAACCTCATACCGTATATCGCACACACTTTCATCTGGCTGCCCGTTTCTTTTGTGTTGCCTAATCACAAACAGTTCATCCGAGTGAACCGTATGTTGTATATCGCACACACATTCATCTGACTGCATGTTTCTTTTGTTCCTCATCATCACAAACAGTTAATTAAACTGAACCGTATGCTCTGTATCGTACACGCAACGAAAATATGAACTATGTTTGATGCATCCTCCATCGCAAATGTTTTGCACCTTTTTTGACGGATTTTTACACCATCTTTTGCGATTATGGCATCGCACACAGTTTCGTCGAAGGGTCTCTGATCGTAGTGTCGCGTTAGCAGCAACCTGCAGTAGTGACAAGATGTCCTCAAATCTCGAGAATGCTGGACCTCTTGCCTTCGGCGTTTTGGTCTTCTTCTTCTTCTTGCTCGGATTGGGATCGAGTGTTGTCCCAACTTCAAATGCGGTGGTGGCCTCCAATTCATACTTCATTTCGGTCAGATTTTCATTGTCATTGATCATGTTCGACAAGAACGCCTCCTACATGATTATAGTTTACAATCATTCATCATGAGCGAAATGAGCTAGTGGTCTATGCTAAAATCAGATTGGACAAGAGCAAAGAAAACACACCGACTCTTGTTCGGTCATTCCGTCGAATATGTCGAGGGAAACCCGTGCATTGCTGGAGCCCGTGCTTATCCGCGCCCGAACGAGCTGCGACGAGTAACACATGTCAACCGCCGGCATCTGCGTGGTCGCAAAGCTCGCCGGAATGGCCCAGCCGGCGGTCAGATCATCATCTGTCCCAATGGGGTCGGACGACGTAATCCGCGTAGGCGCTCGGAGGGAAGGGGTGCGGGACCCGGGCGCGGCGGAGGAGACAGCTGCTCCACCACGTCTGAACCTCCCTGCGCCGCCGCCGCCTCCCTCTCTTGTTGCCGGCGTCGCTGCAACTTGCGGGCGACGTTCTCCTCCTTGCAGGTCGCAGCCGGCGAATTACACCGCCGACGGACGAGACGGACTATGTCTCTGTCGCGGTGGTGTGGGTCGGGCTGGACGACATCTTCGGCGGTGGACAGGGACCGGAGGTGAGGATTGAGAGCAAAGGTGGAGGATGACGAGGGTTCGGGCGCGGGAATGGTTGGAGGACGGTGGGAGGAGGAGGAAGGGTTCGATGGATTTGGTGCAATTTAAAGTGAGGCCAGGCTGTTGGGTCCGATGTGGCGGGCGTGCCTAGGCGCGCCCGGACGCCCTCATATTCGCCCCATATTTGAACTGGAAATGAAGGATACCGGTCAGCCCGGACGTTTCTGACCCGTTTAAGGAGCTTGTTCGGGTCAAAAAATCGTAACCGGACAGTGGCCCGGGCTTATAAGACGGGTTTGAGATGTCCGGTTGCAGATGCTCTCACTCACGACAGCCAGATCTTGATCCGACTCCGGAATCTCGGGTGCGGGATCATGGATGCCAGCCAGGCCGCGGCCATCCGCCGTCCGTCCCCCATATCCGACGGCCCCTGCTGCCACCGCGCCGGCCCATGATGCCCCGCGGCGCCGCATCATGCTCTGACGAGCCAGCCAGCGACCTCGGCCAAATTATTTTTGTCTGAGTCGCACTCGCACGCAGCCTTCCTTCCTACCTCCACCCTGCAGTAGTAGCAGCAGCTCCATCACCATCTCCCCCCTGCTTCCTTCCTCGGATCGGAGGGGGAGAGCGACCGGCCGACCAGGAGGAAGCGGCGGCAGGATGAGTCTCTTCGGCCTCGGACGGTGAGCCCGAGCTCCCCCGGCCCCCTCCCCCTCCCCCTTTGCTTTGCTCTGTTCCACGATCCTGCTGTTCTTCACCCCCATGCGTCTTCGAACCCTCTCCGGCGAACACGCCTCGGGATCTTCTTCGACCGAAGCGCGCCACGTCTCCAGGAAATTCCCGTCGTACTCGTCCGTTGCACTGGACTGGAGTGGAGATCCGTTCGGAGCAGGACTGTTTTCTTCAGCTGGTGACAAGCCCTAGCTCGCTCGGAGTTAGTTGCGGATTCGTAGACCGAAATCGCTGTTTCTCTCCGATCCATGCAGTTTATGACGGATTTCATGGTTTTGTATGATGCCTGGTGGAGTAGTAATACATTAGCTGTTTGTTTCCCGCAATTTTGCTGCTATGCTCAACTTCGTTCTCTTCCCGGCCTGTTTTGCTTCTTGACGCAATCACCCTGACAATCCCTTCTCCCTTTTCGCCAGGAATCAGAAGACGTTCCGTCCCAAGAAAAGTGCTCCATCAGGCAGCAAGGTGAGGATACTGACCTCCCAAGAACCTAATTCCACTGTATTCCTGGTACCAGCAAGAGCAACTGGCAGTGGATTACAGCATTTCAGTATCCTAGCATAGAAATTGCTCTGTTTTCGTCGTTGGGAGGAATTTGGTATAATAGCCTGGTGTAATGACTGGAAGGAGTTCCATGTCTGACAAGGGGAAGGGGCCACTGAACAATACGTTTTCAAGCAGGCGAGTCGAGTGTGCGGTGTGGAGTGGGTGGGGCGCGTGTTGCATGAGCAGGCGTTGTTGTTATTAACTAACTTGTAGCCTGGAGATCGGCATGTATGGAATGATCTGAAAGTAGAACTCTACTCTGTCCTCTCTGTGTCTCTCGCTTCCTCATTTCGTGATAAGTTGTATCCACAAATAACTAAGGTTTATTGTATCCCACAAACAATTGCTATCTGTGTCAAGTCAGTCAGGCATTACGACTGGTATCAGATTTGTGCGATTCTCAGCAGCGAGCTGAATAGAGCAACGAGCGGGTTGGGTTCTCATGTAAAATTCATCGTTTGCTAGTCTCCACAATGGTGTTGTGGCCGCTGCTTCAGTAATCAGCGGCGCCAGTGGCATTATTCTTGGCCGCCATGAGTCATTCGGCTATGGATTTAGTGTCTGCTTCGGTTGCTCGCGATTATTCCCGTGTGTGGTAAAATTCCGGTTGCGGTGACAAGATTTGTGTGGTTCAAGACGGTGGCATGAGTTGATTGGGAAATGAACGGTTTCCTGGCTTAAGTCGTAAGTAGGCGGTGATTTATAGTCATCACTGGTGTTACTTAAATGGTGCTACATCCAGGCCTTTTGTTGGTTGTCATAACCTATATATGGGGCATGCACATTTTGCTTATAGTTGGAAATGTATATGGTGGAGCTAGAACCATTAGTTTGTTTACATTAACTTAAGGATTGCGGAATTCTATATGTTATTGTTGGGTACATGGACTGGTGATGATAAATCAGGGAATTGAACTTGTTTTAAAAGTAAAGCAGACAACTGTTACTCATCTACTTTTTGTTCAAACTTTTCCAAAGTCAAACACCATGTTACTCGATTGATATTCTTGTTGGCTTTCACATAGACATGAGCTTGGTGTTTTTGTTATGGTCGGTCAGGTAAGCAAAAAGGTTTTAGTGCATGGTTAATGTTCCTACTATACTCCCATGGTCCCATCTATTCCAAAAAGGCAGTATCAAACATTTTGTCGTATCCAACTTCTCAGATTCAATTCATTGTGTCATATATTCACTGCACTGGATTCCTTTAATAGATGTACATGGTGGAAATGAATTGTAACTTATCGTACGTCATGTTTTTATCGTATGGGAAATGGGGTGTTTTACAAACCTGCCATGGCTCAGGGTGAGTTTGGTCTACAAATGCTTGTGCTGGATTAATGTCTAAGCCTTAAGCAATGCTTATTTGTCGTTGCTTAGCAGATTCAACCTTCCTAAATCACCAAAGATGGGTGCAGATTTAGGCATAAAATGTACTTGCATCGCTAGATTTGCCACATAAAATGAACATCCGTCTCTGGGGTGTCCTTTGTATATTAAATTTGCCAGAGAGTTTGCTTGTTATATACGCCACTCAGAAACTGGGAGGAAACATTTAGATTACACCGTGATATACATAATTTGATATTATCCATTTATTGTCTTCCTTTTTATCTACAGGGGGCACAGCTCCGAAAGCACATAGATGCAACCCTCGGTAGTGGAAACCTTAGGGAAGCTGTGAGGCTGCCTCCTGGAGAGGATATCAATGAATGGCTTGCTGTTAACAGTAATGTTCTTCAGTTTCCTTTTTTGCCGTGACCCATACTTGACATATTTCATTCTATATTCGTTTTGATATTTGTTGGATTTAGAATATTCTGTGGTTGGTACTGAATAACATTGCCATAAAAAATGTTATGGAAACAAGTAATTTCACTGGAGCTAATATGTGTGTTTTGCTTCTCAGCTGTGGACTTCTTTAATCAAGTTAACCTGCTGTATGGCACACTCACAGAGTTCTGCACATCCGAAAGCTGCCCAACAATGACTGCAGGCCCAAAGTATGCCTGCCCATCAATCTCAATTCTTTGAACTTCTCAAAAAGGAACAAGTCGGAAACCTTTTAGCCTCTTCATGAGATTGCTATTTAATTTTGACAAGTTGTTTTATGGTTCTGCAATTTATAGCACCTGGTCATTATCTGCTGTAGATCATCTAAATGATATCTTATTTTACAACTATTGAAGGCTCCTAGTTCCTGCCGTGCATGTTTAATTTCTTTGTCCATGTTTATGCTAAAAGCTTAACAAATGACCCATGGTGTCTTTAATTATTTCCCTAACCTTGCTCCCTCCATTCCTAAGAAGAAGGCATGAAACTTTTCTCAGAATTCCACTAAACAGGGTGCACTCCTATGTGCCCCTCCATGCTGCACCCTGCTCCTCTAAAGACATGCTTGCCTTAGTTGCATTGTGAACCGCTCGCCTCCTCTTGCCGTTATTCCCGCATGCATGCATCAAGAGAGTAATGGCCAGCGTGAATCAGGGTAGAGCTAGCAGCCTCTGGTTGGACATGCACAGCGTCGTGTGTGCTAATAACGGCTCAGCATGTGATTTACCAGGGGCAAAATGGTCCAAAACTTCTAAGACGTCTTGGTCTTTGCGAAAAAGGTTTCACACCTTATTTTTAGGAACGTAGGGAGTGTGACAGTATATGCAAGCTGATTTATCTTTCTTTACTTGAAGCTAATAGATAAATGAAGTACTTTATCGCATTTGAACAAGAAAATAAAATAGTTGTTCTGTTATTTAAATTTGTCCCAATATTGTCTAATTATCAGGGTGTTAAAGCTTGGGTTTTGGTTTAGAATACTGCGCCAGGCAAATCTATTCCTCGTGGTTTCATGTTATTCTGCACACGAAATTCTCTTCACTGTCCTGTTACTTTCCCTTGTCCTGATATAATAATTATTTTTTGCCAAAGATATAATTAGGTTTGAACATTAACTAAATAGTTGTGGTTACACCCCTTTCTGAAAGAAGCGAATTTCCAAAATGTGATAGCATTTCGATAGGCAGTGTGATGCAGGCATACAGCGCTCCATATATTATCAATTAGACTTTCTCACGCCCATAATCCCCTGATTGATTTTTCTTCATAATTAGTTGAATATTTAGGTGATATATCATGACAAAAGAACTGCTATCTTCATGTAGGTATGAGTACCGATGGGCTGATGGTGTACAGATAAAGAAGCCCATAGAAGTGTCAGCACCAAAATACGTGGAGTACCTAATGGACTGGATTGAAGGCCAGCTTGACAATGAATCCTTATTTCCTCAGAAGCTTGGTATGTTGCCCGCATCCTGGACCCCATTAGTTTCTCGGAAGTGCTTCATATTATTGGAGCTGTCAAGTTTACCTGATCTGGGTTGATTTCATTTATCAGGCACACCATTTCCACCCAACTTCAAGGATGTTGTAAACACAATTTTCAAGCGCTTGTTTCGTGTTTATGCCCACATATATCACTCCCATTTTCAGAAGATTGTCAGCCTCAAGGAGGAGGCTCATCTTAACACCTGCTTCAAGCACTTCATTCTGTTTACGAACGTGAGTCTCTCACCATTCATAGTGATTGTGCCGTCGACCATCGTGGTCTGCTCTTGGCTTGGAAAATAGAAAAGAAAGTAACAGCAAAGAATTTACATCTATTGGCTTGTGATGCAGGAATTTGGGCTGATTGACAAGAAAGAACTGGCTCCCCTCCAGGAGCTCATCGAATCAATCATCGTTCCATACTGAGAAGGAAACACTGAGGCTGAACCGAACTAAACATGGCCGCTACTGAGTCTTCTACAGGAATGGTCGAGCGATTGGGCTATCTGCGCCAATAATTTACTGGCACAAATCTTCTTGTTCCATTTCTTTGACATAAAAACACAAAAACATGTACATTACCAGTGATGTATTTGTGTGTACATGTTCAGCAGTTCTCCTGTGCAAACGCGATTGTACTGCTATAACATGCATGTTTGGGTTCGGTTGTGATAGTAATAACATTGAAAAGGGCAGTTTTAAGATGACAATGCAGTTGTTGATGGATGAGAGTCTTTGCTTCTTAATGAAATCCAATTGGGTCTTTGCTCTTGGTGCCTTGACGTCTTATTGCTGCTGCAGTAGCTTCGGTGGAGGTTTTGTAGGTTTCTGCACTCCTGCTCCTGGTAAAAATAATTGTTCTCTCCTCTATGTATCAGCATAGGTCGCAGGTGAGATGAACGAAAAGACATCAGATGTCATAGACAATTTTTTAGTCTCAGAAATTTCATAACAAGATCAAAGGTTTTTTTTTTCTCATGAATTTTTCTATGAAATTTATTATGTAGGATTATAAGTGATATGAAGTTTTTCCGTCAATCACTGGAGGAGGGCCAGACCCCAACCATGTCAATGTTCTACCTTCCATAGCAAAAATAGCTAAACAATTGCTAACCATGTTCTGTGAATGTCTAACATGAGTAATACTAGTTCTATGGAGTTTTAGGAGTAGCTTAATCTCCTCGACCAAACAAGAATAAATCGATCTATCAATGTTGCCTAACTGGATCATACGAACAGCTTCTAGTGAATCCATCTCAACCATCACAGGTAAATTACTTCTCATTAGTGCTTGGGAAAGACCCACCAAGCTCAACTTCGAGCGCGTCCCCACAAAAGTAAAGAACTTTGCATAAAGAAAATATAACCGCGCCCTCATTATCACACAAAACCATATACAAGTACCACCAGATCCATTCAGTGTGAATGACCCAACAGTGTTTAATTTTATCCACCCAACAGGAGGCACATTCTAGCAGGGTTGAGCGATCTTGATCGATTGTTCATGTGACCTGGAAAACACATTCATGTGCAAAACCGACCTTCCCTTGCATGGATCAGCGAAGGGGTCATGCTTAATAGCGATTAGAGTGTCTAGATAACTGCAGAGAAAGCGTTTCGAGACCTCAAGAGGGGGCGGAGCTTTATCATGAACAATTTTGTTGCGAATAAACTAAGCTCTCCACGGTGTCAACAGGAACATGCTACGTTCTGTAGCATCCATCAGTTCCAGTGCATTGAGCAGCCACTCCTTCCTAGTATGCACAACATTCTTAATCGCAGGAAGCCTCCAAACAGTTGACATAGCAGTCCACAACTTCCTGGCCCTTGGACATAAACAAAAAGGATGGAAATTACGCAAGCATTTTCAATTCTTCTATCAAATGCCATATCATTACCCTAAAAATAAAAACAACATGGCGAAATGGCTCATGTCAAAGAGTTGCCACAAAACTTGTAAAGTGAATGAGAGCAAAGGACCTGAAGAGGCTCGTGTATTCTGATCCAACATTCAATCAAAAAACACAAGAAAGCGGCAACATGAACACAAGTATGAAAGTAAAACACATAGTATAACATGTGATAAGAACAACCACGTCCATTGGTATTAAGGAAGGTCGATCCATGAAGGTAACTCGCAAGATCGATTCATAGAGGTGAG
Organism: Triticum urartu; assembly: GCF_003073215.2. NCBI lineage: Eukaryota > Viridiplantae > Streptophyta > Magnoliopsida > Poales > Poaceae > Triticum > Triticum urartu. The sequence continues at coordinate 315,195,732 of NC_053024.1, read as the reverse complement.
AGTGCGTATGTGATGTGTGCGTCTATGTTTCTATTGTATTTCTAAGAAAAAAATATAAGAAAAATAACCACGTTCAAGAATCTCCTACCTGGGGGAGGTGGCCCCGGATTGTGACATTATGTTTCGAGGTGGGAAGGGCCCTCACCTCGAACAGATCGTTGCCATCTAAGCGAAGATCTTAGATGGGGCGCTTGCAGAGGCTCGTGCTCAAGCGGAGCATGGGGATCTAGGCGCCCCAGCCACCGCTAACCCTGGGTAGAGAGAGCCCGTGGTTGGTTCAGGGCCTAGCGCACTGCCTCTGGTACTGCTACCCTTGTGGGCCCTTCACAGGAAGGGCTATGAGAGGAAGGCCGCCCATGCGCCTTCACCCCACCGACCAATTGGTGATGCATGAGGCTAGTGTCGGATTCTCCCTAGGGATCCTGCGGCCGCTGATGCCCTGCCCCCTCCCATAAGAGGGGGCGTCGCGGCCGCCCGACAAAGTAGGCTCCCCGCTCTGCGAATGGCAGGTGCGCTAGTTCATCCCCACCCGAGGAGCCTAGTAGTCGTGCCGAGGTTTCAATATGATAGAGGCTAAGGTGTCCCGTCTTTCGATGAGATGGTGGTTATCATTTTTTGTGGAGTAGATGCTACTTCTTGAGCTTGCGTTGGTTTTTCCCTTGAAGAGAAAAGGGTGATGCAGCAAAGTAGACATAAGTATTTTCCTCAGTTAGAGAACCAAGGTATCAATCCAGTAGGAGAAGAACACACAAATCACCAATACCTGCACAAATAATCAAACACTTGCACCCAACGCGATAAAGTAGTGGTCAATCCCTTCACGATCACTTGCAAAGGTGAGATCTGATAGAGATAGGTGAAACTAAACAAAAGATAAAGTAAATATTTTTGGGTTTTTGGTTTATAGATTTGAAAATAAAAGATCGCAAAATAGTAGATCGAAAACTAATATGATGGAAAATAGACCCCGGGGCCATAGGTTTCACTAGAGGCTTCTCTCAAGATAGCAAATAATACAGTGGATGAACAAATTACTGTTGAGCAATTGATAGAAAAGTGCAAAGTTATGACGATATCCAAGGAAATGATTATGTAATATAGGCATCACGTCCGTGTCAAGTAGACCGACCCCTGCCTGCATCTACTACTATTACTCCACACATCGATCAACTCCTGCCTGCATCTAGAGTATTAAGTTCATGAAGAACAGAATAACGCTTTAAGTAAGATGACATGATGTAGAGGAATAAACTCAAGCAATATGATGTTGTAGGATCGAAAGTATGTCTAGAGAGGGGTGATTAGACTACTTAACCAATTAAAAATCTATCCTTTTCCCAATTTTAATCTTTGGCAGATTTTAGCTATCTTAAAACAAGTCAAGCAATCTTAACACAATTCAAGCAAGCATGCAAAGAGTCTATGAGCAGCGGAAAGTAAAGCATGCAACTTGCAAGAATGTAAAGGGGAGAGTTTGGAGAATTCAAACGCAATTGGAGACATGGATGTTTTTGTCGTGGTTCCGATAGGTGGTGCTATCGTACATCCACGTTGATGAAGACTTCAACCCACGAAGGGTAACGGTTGCGCAAGTCCACGGAGGTCTCCACCCACGAAGGGTCCACGAAGAAGCAACCTTGTCTATCCCATCATGGCCATCGCCCACGAAGGACTTGCCTCACTAGCGGTAGATCTTCACGAAGTAGGCGATCTCCTTGCCCTTACAAACTCCTTGGTTCAACTCCACAATATTGTCGGAGGCTCCCAAGTGACACCTAGCCAATCTAGGAGACACCACTCTCCAAGAAGTAACAAATGGTGTGTTGATGGTGAACTCCTTGCTCTTGTGCTTCAAATGATAGTCTCCCCAACACTCAACTCTCTCTCATAGGATATGGATTTGGTGAAAAGAAGATTTGAGTGGAAAGCAACTTGGGAAGGCTAGAGATCAAGATTCATATGGTGGGAATGGAATATCTTGGCCTCAACACATGAGTAGGTGGTTCTCTCTTAGAAAATGTGTATTGGAAGTGTAGGTATGTTCTGATGGCTCTCTCTCTGAATGAAGAGTGGGTGGAGGGGTATATATAGCCTCCACACAAAAACTAACTGTTACACACAATTTACCAATCTCGGTGAGACCGAATTGAGAAACTCGGTCGGACCGATTTGGCAAATCTAGTGACCGTTAGGATTTTCGGTGGGACTGAGATGCAACTCGGTAGGACCGATATGGTTAGGGTTAGGGCATAACGTAATCTCGGTGTGACCGATTACACAAACTCGGTGGGACCGATTTTGGTAATAAGCTAACCAGAGAGTTGGTCATGTAAACTCGGTGGGACCGATCGCTCATATCGGTGGGACCGAAATGTTACAAAAGGGAAATAGAGAGTTTACATTGCAATCTCGGTGGGACCGATCGCTCATCTCGGTAGGACCGAAATGTTACGAAGGGAAACAGAGAGATTACAACCCCATCTCGGTGTGACCGAGATCCCTGTCGGTGAGACCGATTTGCCTAGGGTTTTGTGGCAGTGGCTATGACATCTGAACTCGGTGGCGCTGGATAGAAAGAATCGGTGGGGCCGAGTTTGACTTTTGGTTTAGGTCATATATGGATGTGGGAAGGTAGTTGAGGGTTTTGGAACATATCACTAAGCACTATGAAGCAAGAACCTCATCAAGCAGCACCTCATCCCTCCTTGATAGTATTGGCTTTTCCTATAGACTCAATGTGATCTTGGGTCACTAAAATATAAAATGTATAGTCTTGAGCTTTGAGCTTGAGCCAATCTTTTTGTCCTTAGTATTTTGAGGGGTCCACTTTCCTCATCCATGCCATGCCATTCATTGAGCTTTTCCTGAAATATTAATCTTGGAATAACATTAGCTCAATGAGCTATATGTTGTTAGGAATTACCAAAACCACCTAGGGATAGTTGCACTTTCAATATCCCCCTTTTTGGTAATTGATGACAAACATATAGATCAAAGCTTCGACGAATGATAATAAGAGTGAAAAAATTGTCGCTTTGAGAAGTATGTGAAAAGCAAGAGCTCCCCCTAAATTTGTGCATAGTTTATGATTTGCTTTGGACTGCAAATGCACAGAGAGTTAGGCTCATGGGTTACTCTTCCATGTCACATAAATCTTGGTGGAGCGCTCGAAATGATAATAATTAAATACATGCACTCATCACCAAGCAAAGTGAATGATCATATAGGGATAAAATGATAATGTCATCCAACAAGCATTAATGTAGCATATGATCAAACACACATGATCATCCAAGTATCACACAGACAGAAAGTATCTCAATCAAGCAAATAAAGTTCAACCACCAAAGCAAGAGAGAATAAAAAAGCAACACTCTCTCTCGAAGCCTATGATCTATACATTTTTCTCCCCCTTTGGCAACAAGTTACCAAAAAGTTCCTAGAAAATGCATAGCACTAAATCGTCTCTCAGGCTTGGTCTTCAGGTGGTGGTGTCCGGATGACTCCAAGAACGAAGGCTTTAGTCGATGTAGATGGAGCTGATGGAGTAGGTGCTGGAGCTGGTGGCACTGAAGCTGTAGCTGGTGCAGATGAAGTGGCTCTGGTGTCTGGAACAGGCACTGCAGCAGATCTCTGAGCTCTAGGCACTCTGGCAAATGCATCAGTGGTTGTCTTGCCCTTCCTCTCCTGCATATCATCTTGAAGTTGCTCCACAACAGACTGGATCTCAGTTACCTTCACATCCATGTCATAGAACTTCTGCTCCACGATCCTTTTCAAGCTCTCCTGATTTTGAGTCAGGGTGGCCAGCCCTTTCTCAATCCTTAGAGTGGATGCAATCAAGTAGCCAAGCTGATCTTGCTTGCTCTTCAGAAGATACTGAGATGCCTCTTCCATGGTTGGCATCTTTGCAGCTTTCTCAGCCTTTGCCTTCTCCCTCTTTGCTTGAACGTGCACAGAAGATGGTTCATCCTCATTCATGACCACTTGGTTGTCCTCAAAGTCTGGATAGATAGGCATGTGCTCCTTGTCCAACAAGTATGTGTCAGTGCCCATCTTAGAGTTAATCAACTCCTGGATCCGTGGTGCATACCCACAGCTTCTCTTTTGGTCAGCAGCTGTCCTCTTGATAGTTTCAACTATAAGACTCATGACCTTGAACTTTTGTGGCACATCAAATATATGTAGCAGATTGATGGAGTGGCCTCTGATCATTCTGTGATCACCAGACTTGGACAGAAGAGTGTGCCTGAGGATCCAATTGATAGTAGGCAGTCCTGACAGCAGGTGTTTCACTGATCCAAATTGGTGAGTCTCAAGATCTGCATCAGGAATCTCCTTGTACATGCTAGCCATGGAGTTGTGATCCTTCTTCATCTTGGCATACACATCCAAGTCATCTTCATTCTCCTCAGGAGCATTGATCAATTGAGCCCATTCTGCTACTGTTGACTGGTATCTAGTGCCTTCAGACATCCAGACTATCTTGCCATCTGGGTAGAAGTGAGCTGTGGAGTAGAACTGCATGATAAGCTCATCATTCCACTTTGTGAACTTCTGAGCCACAAACTCATCAACTCCACAAGCCTTAAAACTGTCATATACTCCTGGATAGTGTTCTTCATTTTTCTTGATGTACTCCCAGTTGACCCATCTCATGCCACATACTATTGGTTTCTTGTCAAGCAACACCATCTTATAAAAATCCTGTTGTTCTTTGGTATGGAACTTGTAGTCCACAACAGTTCTCCTTCTGGTGGCATATGGATCTGACTCTCTCCATAGCCTCAATCCTGAGTCCTTCCTGATCTTCATGTTTTCTGCTACATGATGAGCATCATTATGATCTGGAATTTTTGGCTTTAACTTCCTCAAAACATGTATCTCATCATCTTCTTCTTCAGCAACAGTTTCAGGCACTGGGGCCTTGTTTTTCTCAGCAGCTGGAATGTTCCTGGTACTCCTCTTTGGTGCAGTTTTGGGTTTTGGAGCAGCTGGCTTAGAAGTTCCTTTGGGCTTAGATTGAGCAGCCCCGGATCTTATGGCATCTCCCATAAGTTTTTGTGCCTTAGGTGCTGGTGCAACATCTTCTTCCTCTTCCTCTTCTTCAGAGTCTTTCATGATTGAGGATCTCCCAAGCACTCTGGCAGTGGTCTTTTTGACCCTTTCCTTCCTTTTCTTTTCTGCCACAACCTGCTCTTTGGGTGCAGATCCCAAAGTCTCTTGAGTAGATGCTCTTGCTTTAGACATTGGAGCTCTCTTAGCAGGAACCTTTTGCTTCATTCCTGGCTTGGTGGCAGCAGCTGTGCCATATTCCTTCTTCAGGACTTTTCTCTTTGAGGTGGTTTCTTCTTCCTCAGCCACATAGTCCTTATCCTCTGACTCTGAGGTTCTTTTCTTGCTGGCCCTGGTGGCAGCCTTTGGCAGATTGCTTGGTGTGCTCCTGCTGCCATCATCTGAGCTGCTAGAGGGACTAGTGCCCTCACTCAAGTGAACCTGCTCCTCTGACTTGTTCTGACTGTCACTTTGATCAGACATAATGCAATCTCTGACAGCTGACCCTGTGAATAGATTATAGATGAGGTAGAGTGGATGAGCATCACAAAGTACAAATGTTTTTGCAAAAGAATGAATTAAAAACTTAGTTTTAGTTTTCCACAAAAAGCATTTCGGATCTACCGATTTACAAACTCGGTGATACCGAAGCAACTTTTGGAACCTAAACTAGTGAACTTGGTTAGACTGAGTCACAATTCGGTGGCACCGAGACTGCTAGGGTTTCACAAAGTGCTGAACTCGGTCACACCGATTTGCAATTCTCGGTCAGACCGATAATCACATGTGCAATGGCCTGAGCCAAATCGGTGGAACCGATTTCATCAACTCGGTCGGTCCGAGATGGTTTCGGCGGAAACCTAACCCTAAATTTTCAATTCACGACTAAACTACGGAGTGTTTTCGATGGATAGAATGGTTTCAATCGTGGCAAGATTCATGCCAAAGCAATGTGCTGGGGAATCGGAGTTAGAACAGCACAAAGTTCAAGTCCATACCCTAGTTCAGCGATGAACTTGCTACGGCGGCAACGGCGGGGATGATTCCCGTTGACGGCGGCGGAGAGCAGCGGCAGGAGGCAACTGGCGACGAGGAGGAGGATCCGGAGACCCTGGAGGCAGAGCGGGCTAAGCACGGGCGAAAGAGTTCGGAGAAAATTTCTAAAATTTTGCCCGTGGGTATATGTAGCCTGACCCTATCGGTGTGACCGAGTGGAACAACTCGGTGGCACCGAGATTCATAACTGCAAGCAGTTACTGAAACTTGGTGTGACCGAAAAGTTTGAATCGGTTGCACCGAGATTGAAAACCTAGATCGACTTAGTGATCTCGGTATGATCGAAATGGATGAACCAGTCAGACCGAAACACACAAAGAAGTTTTGGAAGTTTAAGTCTATGACGAATCGGGGACTCCGAGTGCTCCTCACACAGAGTGGTTCGAATCTGACTTGATCAAACTTTGTGATGCAGCATGAATAGAGTTTGAGATGAGAAAAGCATAGATAGCTAGAGAAGGTTCTTAGGCATTCTTGTCCATCCACTTGGCCAAAATAAAAAAAGAAACCAATCAATCAAAACAACAAGTGGATGTCCTCGAATGAGTAAATTATGCAACCAACATGCTCACACAATAAAATGACAAATGAAATATGTGGCAAAGCATGCACAAACAATTCTAGCATCTATCAAGCAATTGGCGATGACTAGGCCATCTATATATGAGTATATTGACTTAGGAGTCAAATGAGAACATTTGATCATAGGTCATACTCATCGTTTAAGCACAAGTGGGGTTACCACTTTTACATAAAGCGTTGTTGTGTTCACACCATTAGAGTTGCTTTAACTCAATTGTTAGAGTAAAGCTCCCCCTAGATGTGAGATCCCCCCTAAGAGGGATGAACTAACCTTGGGTTTTGTCGATGATGACTTCATGTAGGTGTTGAAGATGTGGATGCTCTAAGTTGATATAGATCATTTGGAGCTATCCTTTGGAGTGAGTTGCACTTTCAATACCTACACGGGTTAGTCCTACAAGGAAAAAACAAGGATATCCATAGACATAGAGTGATGCACACACAAGATGATGTCTATGAGAGAATTAGGTTACCTTGCCCCTTGTCTTACCAACAATAGGGTTTGTGACTCCTTGAACTAGTGCAAGATGTGGAAGTTGACTGCACTTGTTCTTGACAAAATGATAAGAGTGAAGTATGTTGGTGGAGTCACCCTCAAGAACTCTCTAGTTCTTCTTCTTCGGGGTCCACACCATCTGGATGGGAATCCTCGGAGTTGTAGTTGTACTTGATGAAGTGGAACTTGATGTAGTCTTGGGAACCCACTTGACAAAGGCCTTAGGAGCTTCTTCAAATGCATCAATTTCCTCTTGAAGCTTGTCCTTGCCTTTTTGCTTGTGGTCTTGTGGTGGAATATCATCTTGAGCTTGTGTCCCTTTGAAAGAAGTAGGATCATACTTCTCTTGTTAAGGAACAAACTTCGTCTTGGGGTATTGATCTTCTTCCCACTCAACTCCATTGGCATTGAACTTTCATTCAAAACCAATACCTTGATTCTTCCGGTGCCTTCCTTGCCTGCGTACAATTTCCTCGAATTTCTTACTCCCGGCAAGGCTCTTGTAAACACCTTTCTCTATAATTCCCTTCAATAACCTATTTTCTTGCTCAAGTGTAACTTGGCTAAGAGAATCATTAGTGGAATCAAGAGAACTACTAGAAGCAACAACATTGGATTTAGCATGATTATTGTTACTACCAGAGGAAGAATCTTTCTTGTTCTTGTTACTAGACTTGACTTGAGGCATGCAAGTGGATAATAGTAAACGCTTGGCAATGTAAGAAGAACTTTTCTTGCGAAGATCATCATTGATTGCCTTTAAGAACTCATGCTCTTGCTCAAGGTTGAGCTTCTCAAAATGTAATTTCTCATGAGTCCTTAAAAGTTCTCGATGATCTCCTAAGATAGTTTCATGAGCTAACTTAAGAGTGTTTAGTTCTTTAGTTAGAGACTCAATCTTCTCCTTATCATTGTCATTCGTTTCACCATAGTATTCATCACTATAGTTATCAACAAGTAAATCATCATCACCTAACAAGTCATCTTCATCACTATTGAAATCAACATACTCGGGGTGCGATACCTTTGGACCTTTGGCCATGAAGCATCTTCCAATTCCTTCATTTGGTGAATCAAATATGTCGTAGGAGTTGGTTGACACAAGTGCTAGACCGGCAACACCTTCATCTTGAGTATATTCGGAGTCGGAGTGATAGCTTCTCTCGGAGTCATTGTAGGAGTTGGAGCCGGATACCCATTCACCAACATGAGCTTGATGTCTTCATTTTGTGTAGCTCCTTGATGACTTGTCCTTCCTTTCCGAATCCTTGCTTCTCCGAGAGGGTCTTCGTTCATATCGATCATCCCTACTCCTTCTCTCCCTTGATGGTGATTCTTCTCTTCTACTTATTCTTTTGGGAGAATATTCTCTTCTCTTGTGGGGAGCAGTACACTCATTGGAGTAGTGTCTGGGTCTTCCACAATTGTAGCAGTTTCGCTCTCGACTAGAAGATCTTTTGTCATTGTAGGACCTTGACTTGGAACTTCTCTCTTTGCTTCTATTCTTGTAGAACTTGTTGAAGTTCTTCACCATTAAGCTCAATTCTTCATTGAAGGTTTGTTTCTCACTTGATGATGTGGGGGCTTCACTTGGGGCTTTGTAAGCACCACTTGACTTGTTATGGAGCTCCTCCTTATCCTTGAGTGACATCTCATGAGCAACAATTCTTCCAATGACTTCTGTTGGCTTGAGATCTTTGTAATTTGGCAACATTTGGATCAATGTGCATACGGTATCGTATTTTCCATCCAAGGCTCTTAGGATCTTCTTGATGATGAATTTGTCGGTCATCTCTTCACTTCCTAAGCCGGCAATCTCATTTGTGATAAGAGTAAGCCTAGAGTACATTTCAGCGACACCTTCACCATCCTTCATTTTGAACTTGTCAAGTTGACTTTGAAGCACATCCAACTTGGATTCCTTGTCGGAGTCGGTACCTTCATGCATGTCAATCAAAGTATCCCAAATTTCCTTTGCATTCTCAAGACGACTGATTTTGTTGAATTCTTCAGGGCACAATCCGTTGAAAAGGATATCACAAGCTTGAGCGTTGTATTGCAGCATTTTCAACTCTTCCGCGGTGGCTTCATGATTCGGTTCTCTCCCATCAAAGAATTCACCTTGAAAGCCAACACACACAATAGCCCAAACGGCGGGGTTATGTCCAAGAATATGCATTTTCATCTTATGCTTCCAACTAGCAAAATTAGTGCCATCAAAGTAAGGACATCTATGGCGGTAATTTCCCTCGCTAGACACCATACTCTCCTAGGTTGTGAAACCAAGGCTATGACCACCAAAAGCTATGGAAATCAAAGCAAATGGATACCAAAGCTCTGATACCACTTGTAGGATCGAAAGTATGTCTAGAGGGGGGGGGGGTGATTAGACTACTTGACCAATTAAAAATCTACCTTTTCCCAATTTTAGTCTTTGGCAGATTTTAGCTATATTAGCACGAGTCAAGCAATCTTAACACAATTCAAGCAAGCATGCAAAGAGTCTATGAGCAGCGGAAAGTAAAGCATGCAACTTGCAAGAATGTAAAGTGATAGAGGCAAAAATGGTATTGATGTCCTCATCATAAAGGGAAGGGTTTGGAGAATTCAAACACAATTGGAGACACAGATGTTTTTGTCGTGGTTCCGATAGGTGGTGCTATCGTACATCCACGTTGATGGAGACTTCAACCCACGAAGGGTAATGGTTGCGCAAGTCCACGGAGGGCTCCACCCACGAAGGATCCACGAAGAAGCAACCTTGTCTATCCCATCATGGCCATCGCCCACGAAGGACTTGCCTCACTAGCGGTAGATCTTCATGAAGTAGGCGATCTCCTTGCCCTTACAAACTCCTTGGTTCAACTCCACAATATTGTCGGAGGCTCCCAAGTGACACCTAGACAATCTAGGAGACACCACTCTCCAATAAATAACAAATGGTGTGTTGATGATGAACTCCTTGCTCTTGTGCTTCAAATGATAGTCTCCCCAACACTCAACTCTCTCTCATAGGATATGGATTTGGTGGAAAGAAGATTTGAGTGGAAAGCAACTTGGGAAGGCTAGAGATCAAGATTCATATGGTGGGAATGGAATATCTTGGCCTCAACACATGAGTAGGTGGTTCTCTCTCAGAAAATGTGTATTGGAAGTGTAGGTATGTTCTGATGGCTCTCTCCCTGAATGAAGAGTGGGTGGAGGGGTATATATAGCCTCCACACAAAAACTAACCATTACACACAATTTACCAATCTCGGTGATACCGAATTGAGAAACTCGGTCGGACCGATTTGGCAAATCTAGTGACCGTTAGGATTTTCGGTGGGACTGAGATGCAACTCGGTAGGACCGATATGGTTAGGGTTAGTGCATAACGTAATCTCGGTGTGACCGATCACACAAACTCGGTGGGACCAATTTTGGTAATAAGCTAACCAGAGAGTTGGTCAGGTAAACTCGGTGGGACCGATCGCTCATTTTGGTGGGACCGAAATGTTACAAAAGGGAAACAGAGAGTTTACATTGCAATCTCGGTGGGACTGATCGCTCATCTCGTTAGGACCGAAACGTTACGAAGGGAAATAGAGAGATTACAACCCCATCTCAGTGTGACCGAGATCCCTATCGGTGAGACCGATTTGCCTAGGGTTTGTGGCAGTGCCTATGACATCTGAACTCGATGGCGCCGGATAGAAAGAATCGGTGGGGCCGAGTTTGACTTTTGGTTTAGGTCATATATGGATGTGGGAAGGTAGTTGAGGGTTTTGGAACATATCACTAAGCACTATGAAGCAAGAACCTCATCAAGCAGCACCTCATCCCTCCTTGATAGTATTGGCTTTTCCTATAGACTCAATGTGATATTGGATCACTAAAATATAAAGATGTAGACTGAAAGCACAAGTGCTCCCAGGTGGTTTTGGATAATTAATGTCAACATATCTCTTGTTGGACTAACGTTTTATCTAGTATGTTTCAGATAAGTTCAACAATGGAGTGGCATGGACTAAAGGTTGTGGGAACTCCTTCAAGATGCTAAGGACAAAGGATTGGCTAAAGCTTCAAAGCTCAGGACTCTTCATTTTACACTTTTAGTGATCCAAGATCACATTGAGTCCATAGGAAAAGCCAATACTATCAAGGAGGGATGAGTGTTGTTAATGAGCCTCTTGCTTCATTGCTAATGATATGCTCCAAAATCCTCAGCTACTTTCCCACTTCCACATATGACCTAAACCCTAAGCCAAACTCGGACCTACCGATTTTTCTATCCGGCGCCACCGAGTTTCACCTGTCATAGCCACTGCCAGAAACCTAATCAGTTCGGTCTCACCGATGGGATCTCGGTCTCACCGAGATGGGCTTGCAAACTCTCTGTTACCTATTGCAATATTTTCGGTCCCACCGAGATATGCAATCGGTCCCACCGAGTTTGCTTGGCCAACTCTCTGTTTCACTTATTACCCAAATCGGTCCCACCGAGTTTGAGTAAATCGTCAAACCGAGTTTTGGATTTACCCTAACCCTAGCACATCGGTCCCACCGAGTTGATCCAGTCGGTCCCACCGAAAATCTCTAACGGTCACTAGGTTTCCTATTTCGGTCTGACCGAGTTTGTTGATTCGGTCCCACCGAGATTGGTAAATCGTGTGTAACGGTTGGATTTTGTGTGGAGGCTATATATACCCCCCCACCTCCTCTTCATTCGTGGAGAGAGCCATCAGACTAAGCCTACACTTCCAGCATCCTATTTTTGAGAGAGAACTACCTACTCATGTGTTGAGGCCAAGATATTCCATTCCTACCATATGAATCTTGATCTCTAGCTTTCCCCAAGTTGCTTTCCACTCAAACCTTCTTTCCACCAGATCCAAATCCTATGAGAGAGAGTTGAGTGTTGGGGAGACTATCATTTGAAGCACAAGAGCAAGGAGTTCATTACCTAAACACCATTTGTTACTTCTTGGAGAGTGGTGTCTCCTAGATTGGCTAGGTGTTACTTGGGAGCCTCCAACAAGATTGTGGAGTTGAACCAAGGAGTTTGTAAGGGCAAGGAGATCGCCTACTTCATGAAGATCTACCGCTAGCGAGGCAAGTCCTTCGTGGGCGATGGCCATGGTGGGATAGACAAGGTTGCTTCTTCGTGGACCCTTCGTGGGTGGTTGCTTCTTCGTGGACCCTTCGTGGGTGGAGCCCTCCGTGGACTCGCGCAACCATTACCCTTCGTGGGTGGAGCCCTCCGTGGACTCGCGCAACCGTTACCCTTCGTGGGTTGAATTCTCCATCAACTGGATGTAGGATAGCACCACCTATCCGAACCACGGGAAAAGCATCCGTGTCTCCAATTGCGTTTGAATTCTCCAAACCCTTCCCCTTACATTCTTGCAAGTTGCATGCTTTACATTCCGCTGCTCATATACTCTTTGCATGCTTGCTTGATATGTATTGTGTATGTTGAAATTGTGCCTAAAACTCCACTCAAACCAAAAAGGCCTAAAATTGCAACTTTAGCACTAAGTGTCTAATCACCCCCCTCTAGACACATCTACTTCTAGATCCTACAAGTGGTATCAGAGCTTTGTTCTCCATTGCCTTGGTTTAATCACCATTGGAGGAAGATGGATGTGTCTACCTTAGGGAGTCTTAGACATAGAGTGCCTATTCTTGATGAAGAGTATTTTCATGAGCGGAAAAATGAGATGCTTGTAATTTTCAATCAATATCATTTGAACAAGTATATTGCTAGCCCTTGTGCACCTCATATTGATCCTTTGCATCCTACCCTAGATGAAGATATTGACATGATTAGCAATCTTAGAACTATTGAGCTCATCATTAGAGGATTGCCCAAAAATTTGATTGCTAGTTTGACTACTCTTAATTGTGCCTATACTATATGGAAATTTCTTAAGGAACGATTTCCCGATCATTCCTTGAAAACTTTGGATGAAATTCTCCATAAATCTATTGCCTTGAGTAAGATGAACTCTAGTGATCCTAGTTTTGGTAACTGTCTATTTGAACTTACCAATCTTAAGCATGCTAAAGGAGATGTTGGAATCATTAGTGATATCATATTCGAAGCTATAAGAATTCATAAAAGTGACCACTTTGATGATCATTTATCTAATGAATTACCCTCTCTAGGAAATGATGAGTCACAAGATCATGATGAACATGGATACTATGATGATGATGATAGTGACTTCGATCTTGATGATGCAATGAGACATTTTGGTCTTATGGCTAATCTTCGGGGATATGAATCAGGAGGAAAGGAATGGGTTCTTGATAGTGGATGTACTGATCATATGACCGGAGATGAAGAGATGTTTCGTGAGCTTGCTGAAAATGACGGCCCTTGAAAATATGTCACCTTTGGTGATAATTCAAAGGGTAAAGTGGTTGGCCTTGGTAAGGTGGCCATCTCACATGATAGTTCCATTCAAAATGTCATGCTCGTTGAATCTCTCGGCTACAACTTACTTTCAGTATCTAGACTTGCTGATTTCGGTTTGAATGTCCTATTTACGGAGGTAGATTGCCAAGTATTTCGTCGAGACAATCATAAAATGGTCTTTACGGGTATGCGTAGAGGTGATCTTTACATTGTCGATTTCTCTAAAAAGGCACAACCTAAAACTTGCTTTGTTGCTAAATCCTCAAAAGGTTGGTTGTGGCATAGACGACTAGGTCACGTTGGCATGAGAAACCTTGACAAGCTTATTAAAGGAAATCATATCCTTGGAGTTAACGATGTCATATTTGATAAGGATAGACTTTGCAGTGCTTGTCAAGCAGGTAAACAGGTTGGAGGAAGGCATCTCGTGAAGAACATCATGACCACAAGAAGGCCACTCGAGCTACTTCATATGGATCTTTTTGGTCCCAACGCCTACAAGAGTCTCGGTGGAAATTCTTTTGGTCTAGTTATAGTTGATGATTTTTCAAGATTTACGTGGGTGTTCTTTCTTAATGACAAGTCACAGGTCCAGAAGATCTTCAGAAACTTCGCTTGGAAGGCCCAAAATCAGTTTGACGTGAAGATCAAGAAGGTTCAGAGTGACAACGGAACGGAGTTCAAGAACGCAAATGTGGACACCCTTCTTGACGAAGAAGGGATTTCACACGAGTTCTCGGCTACGTACACACCTCAACAAAATGGAGTTGTTGAGAGGAAGAACCGGACGCTCATCGAAATGGCAAGAATGATGCTTGATGAATACAAGACGCCGAAGCACTTTTGGGCAGAAGCGGTTGAGACAACTTGTCACGCAACAAATCGCTTATATCTTCACAAGCTACTCGGCAAGACGGCATACGAGCTTCTCACCGGTAACAAACCCCAAGTTGGATACTTTCGAGTATTCGGCTCAAAGTGCTACATTCTTGATAAGCATCGTCGTTCAAAGTTTGCTCCTAAATCTCGTGAAGGTTTTCTACTTGGTTATGGCTCAAACTCTCACACTTACCGTGTCTACAACAATTTCACCCGAAAGGTTGAAGAGACGGTAGATGTGAAGTTTGATGAATCTAATGGCTCGCAAGTAGAGCAATTGCCAATTGATGTAGGAGACAAAGACTCTTCAGAAGCAATCCAAGACTTGTCCATTGGCAAAATTCGTCCAACGGAGGTGAAGGAGAGTACTTCATCCGTCCAAGTGGAAGCTTCTACTTCACGACAAGGTGAACCAAGAATCGACACGGAAGCATCCACAAGTGGGACACACCAAGATGAAGAAGACAAGGAAATGCATCAAGACGAACATCAACGACCTCTTTCTCCACCACGACAAGAGAACGACGACGTCAACAATGAAGAAGGCCAAGAAGAAGAACAAGATGAAGAAGATGTTCAACGAAGACCCAAGCAAAACCTCTCACGAGTTCGAGCAAGAATTGCCAAAGATCATCCCATCGAGCAAATCCTCAATGATATACAAACCGGGAGAATCACTCGCTCAAAAACTCGTTTAGCTAACTTTTGTGAAAACTATTCATTCATCTCTAGCATTGAACCTATGAAGGTTGAAGAAGCATTGGAAGATCCGGATTGGATAAACGCTATGCATGAAGAGCTACACAATTTTGAGAGAAACCAAGTTTGGACATTGGTTGAGAAGCCCGACAACAACCACAACATCATTGGTACCAAATGGGTGTTTCGCAACAAGCAAGATGAAGATGGACAATTGGTTCGCAACAAAGCACGTCTCATCGCCCAAGGGTACACACAAGTCGAAGGTATGGACTATGGTGAGACATATTCTCCCGTTGCTAGACTTGAGTCCATTCGCATCTTACTTGCCTATGCCAATCACCATAATATCACCTTGTACCAAATGGACATCAAAAGTGCTTTTCTAAATGGTGAAATAGAGGAGGAAGTTTATGTCAAACAACCTCCCGGTTTTATCAATCCTAAGAAACCAAATCATGTTTACAAACTTCACAAAGCTCTTTATGGTCTTAAACAAGCTCCTAGAGCATGGTATAAATGCCTGACCAAGTTCCTTACTACAAGTGGTTTTGAAATTGGTAAAATTGATTATACTCTTTTTACTAAAAGGGTTAATGGAGAACTATTTGTATGCCAAATTTATGTTGATGATATCATATTTGGTTCAACTAACCCTCTCTTTAGTGAAAAGTTTGGAAAGCTAATGTCAGAGAAGTTTGAGATGTCTATGATGAGTGAACTCAAATTCTTTCTCGGTTTGCAAATCAAGCAAACTAAGGAAGGTACATTTGTCTCTCAAACAAAGTACACCAAGGACTTATTCAAGAAGTTCAATATGCAAGAATGCAAAGGTATGTCTACACCCATGCCTACTAGTGGACATAATGATTTAACCAAAGATGGTGAACCGGTTGATCAAAAGGTTTATCGCTCTATGATTGGTTCATTGTTATACCTATGTGCTTCACGTCCCGATATTATGCTAAGTGTGTGCATGTGTGCATGATATCAAGCTGCTCCTAAAGAATGTCATCTTAAGGCTGTGAAAAGGATAGTGAGATACTTAATCCATACACCAAACTTTGGCATTTGGTATCCTAAGAGATCTTCTTTTGATCTCGTTGGCTATTCCGACTCGGATTATGCCGGAGACAAGGTTGATAGAAAGTCCACTTCGGGTACTTGTCAATTTCTTGGTAGATCTCTTGTGTTTTGGTCTTCCAAGAAACAAAACTCGGTATCCTTATCCACCGCCGAAGCGGAATACATTGCCGCTGGTTCATGTTGTGCTCAATTACTTTGGATGACCCAAACTCTTAAAGATTATGGGATCTATGTGAAACATGTTCCACTACTTTGTGACAATGAAAGTGCTATCAAAATTGGTCATAATCCTGTACAACATTCTCGAACTAAGCATATTGAAGTTCGTCATCATTTCATTCGAGATCATGTTGCTAAGGGTGACATTGATCTTAAGCATGTTCGCACCGATAAGCAATTAGCGGATATATTTACTAAACCTCTTGATGAGAAAGTGTTTTGCAGGTTGCGAGGAGAATTGAACATCATTGATGCTTCTAACTTGGAGAAGAAACTCCATTGGATACATGCAAGACATGAGCTTATGACTAATCCATGATATATCTCTTATGATAACTATCTTATGTCTTGGATATATTTGCACCTTGCATGTTGTCTAACCCATGTAGGTGCTTGGTTGAATCTAATTCCATGAGATTGCGACTCACTCACATCTTGAGCAATCTCTACATCACCAAGTCTCTACACAATGGCGGTTGAAGACAAGGAAGCACAAAACCTTTCAAACATATCCTTTGACAAATTCTATGTTGAGCTTCATGATTGTCATTTTTGGATACACAAGTGCTCTTCCTTGCAAGAACTAACCCATGTAGGTAGATGAACTCAAACTCCAAGTGGTACTCTCAACTCTTGATAAGCTACATCAACCTTGAGCACCTACACAAGTTCAACTACATGAGCAAGAACCACACCACCACCCAAGGTATGTTATTCCATCTTAGAGACGCTTTACTACAAGACATGAGTCAAAGCAACTCAACAAGATGTGAATACATCAAGATGCTTAAACGAAAAATGGTAACCCCATTTTGAGCTTAAACGATGAGTATGACCTATGATCAAGTGTTCTCACTTGACTCCTAAGTCAATATACTCTAACATAGGTGACTATGTCACCGCCCAACTTTAGATGAAGTTCTCTTGTGTTCTTTTTGTGTGTATCTCATGCATGTTTAGTTTCTTTCTCTTTTTCAAAAACAAAAAAAAACTCCATCTAGATTTTTCAGTCTCTTCTCTTTTCTTTCTGTTTATGTTCTGCATTTTCTGCATTTAATTCCTTGCAAATCCTTCAGGTAATTCATTGCAAATCTTTGTGAGATCCTGCATGTCTAGTGAGCTAAGGTGACAAGTGTTTTTCTCTGTGTGAACTCAGTTTCACCGACTTGTAATTTTTGGTCCAACTGAATCTTTTCGGTGCCACCAAAACATACCACTCGGTGCCACCGACTTCGCAACAGGAAAACAGTTTGCCATTTGTTCTATATTTCTTCTGATCCAGATCTACTCAATGAATCTTGTCCTATACAAGCATCACAGTTTTATCCTTTGCTTTGTGCTGAGTCTCAAGGACCAAACCTATACGACGGATTCCAGAAAGCCCTTCTTGGAAATTGATGTCAAAGGGGGAGAGAGAGGTCACATCAAAGCTTGTAGGAGAGAGAGATCACATCAAGGGAGAGAAAAAGTCTCAAGGACCAAACCTACAAGAGCGAAAGTATTAAGGGGGAGAGAGAGACTTCCAGGGGGAGAGAATACTCAAGGATCCCAGATGTCCCAGATGCTTGATGCTTGATGTTCAAGAGGAGAGATGTCACATGTCTTTTTAGGGGGAAAGACATGTTCATTTTTATCTTCCAGCTCTGATTTGCTGTTCCTTATCTTCTCCCAATATCCCATGTAAGATTCCGGGGGAGCAAGACACCTAAGGGAAAGAAATCAGTCAAATTCATTGCATATCTTTATTCTTGGGGACATGTTGAATCCAATGTGGTACCTTGTACTCACTCTCTACATGTCATCCCAGTCTTGGTATTCTTGTGGTTTCTTTTGTTTGCTCTGGCTAGTGGATGTACCTGTGTTATCTAACTTTGTTTGTGCGTGTTCATTCCATCCTAAGCCAACTCAAGACCACAAGGTAAGTATATGCATCAAAATCATGAGTATGAGGAGTTCTTGCTTATGTACATACTATTTGCAAGAAGGACTCATGAGCATGAAGGTATTTTCCTTGATAATCTTTTGCTCTGATGCATATGGCCAAGATACATGTAACACATTGCCTACTCTATCATGGTTATGCTCTCACATGCCTCTATATTTCATATTTACATGAGTGCATACATGTAGGGGGAGCCTATGCTTGTTACATGTCCTTCCAAAGCTTTACTTGCTGTTCTTTATATCTTTATCTAAAGCTTTGATGTATGTTGCCATCAATTACCAAAAAGGGGGAGATTGAAAGCACAAGTTCTCCCTAGGTGGTTTTGATAATTGATGACAACATATCTCTTGTTGGACTAACATTTCTATCTAGCATGTTTCAGATAAGTTCAACAATGGAGTGGCATGGACTAAAGGTTGTGGGAACTCCTTCAAGATGCTAAGGACAAAGGATTGGCTAAAGCTTCAAGCTCAAGACTCTTCATTTTACATTTTAGTGATCCAAGATCACATTGAGTCCATAGGAAAAGCCAATACTATCAAGGAGGGATGAGGTGTTGCTTAATGAGCCTCTTGCTTCATGTGCTTAATGATATGCTCCAAAATCCTCAGCTACTTTCCCACTTCCACATATGACCTAAACCCAAAGCCAAACTCGGACCTACCGATTATTCCTATCCGGCGCCACCGAGTTTCACCTGTCATAGCCACTGCCGGAAACCCTAATCAGTTCGGTCTCACCGATGGGATCTCGGTCTCACCGAGATGGGCTTGCAAACTCTCTGTTACCTATTGCAATATTTTCGGTCCCACCGAGATATGCAATCGGCCCCACCGAGTTTGCTTGGCCAACTCTCTGTTTCACTTATTACCCAAATCGGTCCCACCGAGTTTGAGTAATCGTCAAACCGAGTTTTGGATTTACCCTAACCCTAGCACATCGGTCCCACCGAGTTGATCCAGTCGGTCCCACCGAAAATCTCTAACGGTCACTAGGTTTCCTATTTCGGTCTGACCGAGTTTGTTGATTCGGTCCCACGAGATTGGTAAATCGTGTAATGGTTGGATTTTGTGTGGAGGCTATATATACCCCTCCACCTCCTCTTCATTTGAGAGAGCCATCAGACTAAGCCACACTTCCAGCACTCCTATTTCTGAGAGAGAACTACCTACTCATGTGTTGAGGCCAAGATATTCCATTCCTACCATATGAATCTTGATCTCTAGCTTTCCCCAAGTTGCTTTCCACTCAAACCTTCTTTCCACCAGATCCAAATCCTATGAGAGAGAGTTGAGTGTTGGGGAGACTATCATTTGAAGCACAAGAGCAAGGAGTTCATTACCTACACACCATTTGTTACTTCTTGGAGAGTGGTGTCTCCTAGATTGGCTAGGTGTCACTTGGGAGCCTCCGACAAGATTGTGGAGTTGAACCAAGGAGTTTGTAAGGGCAAGGAGATCGCCTACTTGTGAAGACTACCGCTGTGAGGCAAGTCCTTCGTGGGCGATGGCCATGGTGGGATAGACAAGGTTGCTTCTTCGTGGACCCTTCGTGGGTGGAGCCCTCCGTGGACTCGCGCAACCATTACCCTTCGTGGGTGGAGCCCTCCGTGGACTCGCGCAACCGTTACCCTTCGTGGGTTGAAGTCTCCATCAACGTGGATGTAGGATAGCACCACCTATCCGAACCACGGGAAAAACATCCGTGTCTCCAATTGCGTTTGAATTCTCCAAACCCTTCCCCTTACATTCTTGCAAGTTGCATGCTTTACATTCCGCTGCTCATATACTCTTTGCATGCTTGCTTGATATGTATTGTGTATGTTGAAATTGTGCCTAAAACTCCACTCAAACCAAAAAGGGCTAAAAATTGCAACTTTAGCACTAAGTGTCTAATCACCCCCCCTCTAGACACATCTACTTCTAGATCCTACAACGTTGCAGCCCGAAAACGGGTCAGCACATGGAATATGCTAGCAAGGTAACACATAGAGAGTAATGGAATGAAACAGCTATACTATATGCATATTTGGCTGGTGGAAAGCTCTATGGTTACAGTTTTGCGTAAAGCCAATTTTTCCCTACTTCAAAATAAAATTTTAATTACTATCAAGGTGGTTGTTAAACATTGAGAATGGTTGAAAGCATTCTCAATCCCAATTAAGCATCATCATTAAACATAACCCAACAAAATTAATTTAGAGTAACATGTTGAGATTCACATGATAATCCAAGTACTAGATACTCAAGATTTCCATAACCGGGGACACGGCTAACCATGATTAGTTTGTTACACTCTGCAGAGGTTTGTGCACTTTTCCCCACAAGACTCGATCGCCTTCGTTTGTTTTCTCGCACTACATGGTGTTTGAGAAGATGGATGACCGAGACATAGTCTTTCAGAAGCGCTAGCACCTTACGATCGGGTAGACCATACCACCTACATCCCCTACATCTGCTAGTCTACCACTGTAAGAGTTCGCACAACTTAGTCAACTATGCTAGAGCCCATAATAGCTTGTGGCTGCACACGGAAGTTTCTAGTATGAATAGTCTCATGATCCCTTTGAGCCTGGGTGGCGGTCCAAAAGAAAACAAGCAAGTCCTGGAATACCCAGATGCCTCAATCCACCCAGATGTGTGTTTAAGTTGCCACCTTAGATAAACCATTAATTATCAATCTCACATCTGTCATGGATATCACTCACCCAATCCACGTCTACTAGCATAGCATGGCATAATAAGCAAACGTAGAAGTAACTCCCAAAGGTTTGATAATAAACAGGTAATAGGTACTACCTCATCTACTTCCCATCCCACAATTTAATTAGATCCTAATCATGCAATGTGTGAGGATTGATCTAATGCAGTAAAACTGGGTAGTAGAAAAGGTATGATCAAAGTGTTACTTGCCTTGCTGATGATCCGGGAAACCTAACGATTCGAAGTAACAGGCGGCGCACTCCGGATACTCTATCGCAGACAAACAAACAAGCATACAATAAGTACTCATCTAATGCATAGGTAAAACTCAAATAAGAGATCTAACCAGAAGGTTCAGCTTAAGAACTCCAGTTGGCAAAAAGAATCAAATCGAACGAAGCAACGAAAGTCAAACGGCGAAAGAAAACAACTTTGTTCTAGTAATCTGGATCTAGGGCAAGTTTTACAGTAGCAAAATCTTGTTTAAGTTGGTTAAATGGATAGAGGGTTTCGAGACGAAACTCTAGGCGCTTGAATCGCCTGATTCCGATAAACGAGCGAAAAGTTATACTAAAACGAAAATCGGATCAGGAATCGCGATCAGAAAAATCGCGGATTTAATCCGAGAAAAAAAAACGACGAACGGATTAACGAACAAACGTTCGTTATCCAGATCTAAACGATGAACGTGTTCGTTTAAACGAACAAACGAGCGAACGCTCGCTATTTAACCTAAACCGAAAAAAACTGACGGAAAACCAATTGGTTTTCTAAAAAAAACGGGCGGCGCGGATTACGAGGCGGCGGCGAACCTCGGCGGCGCGGCGGGGCGGCGGCTCCGGCGGGCGGCGGCGCGGCGCGAGCGGCAGCGGCGGGCACGGGCGGCTGGGGCGGCTCGGGGCTGGGGCTAGGGTTCCTCCCGGGGGGGCTGGGCCGGCTTTTAAAGCCTGCCGGGCCAGAGTCCTATCCGGACATGGCCCGGTTAGGTCGGTTCCCTTTTTTTAAAAAAAAAATATTCCGCTCGGAAGAAAAATAAAAAGAAATACTAAACGGACTCCAAAAATCCCGAAATAAATTTTCCCGGACTTCTGAAATCAAGCCCAACAAAGTGAACATTTATTTGGGCCCTAAATGCAATTTTGAAAAACGCACATTTTTCCTAAATTCAAATAAAACACCCAAAAACTCCAAAATAAAATCTTATTTGATTTTATTATTAAATCCTCAATATTTCTTTATTTTGGAAAAGTCATTTTATTCCCTCTCTCATATTTTTGTAATAGAAATAATTGATGATAAAATAAATAAAATCAAATGATCCTATTCTCAAAATTTGAGAAAACTCAAATATGAAAATAACGAAATCCCCAACTCTCTCCGTGGGTCATTGAGTTGCGTAGAATTTTCTAGGATCAACCAAAATGCAAAAATAAAATATGCTATGCAATGATGATCTAATGTATAACATTCCAAATTGAAAATTTGGGATGTTACAAACCTACCCCCCTTAAGAGGAATCTCGCCCTCGAGATTCGGGTTGGCTAGAAAATAGGTGAGGGTGGTCTTTGAGCAAATCTTCCTCTCGCTCCCAGGTGGCTTCATCCTTCGTGTGGTTGCTCCACTGAACTTTGCAAAAACTTGATAACCTTGCTGCGAGTAACTCGGCTGGCAAACTCGAGGATCTTAACTGGTTTCTCCTCGTAGGTCAAATCGTTATCCAACTGAATAGTTTCCAAAGGCACTGTATCTCTCAACGGTATGCCAGCCATCTCCGCGTGACACTTCTTTAACTAAGAAACGTGGAACACATCATGAACTCCTGACAATCCTTCGGGCAATTCCAACTTGTAGGCCACTTCTCCCATACGTTCCAATACTCGATATGGTCCTACAAATCGTGGTGCTAACTTCCCTTTAACTCCAAAACGCTTTGTTCCCCGAAGTGGAGATACTCGAAGATAAGCTCTATCTCCGACTTCATAAACTGTCTCCTTGCGTTTAGAATCTGCATAACTCTCCTGTCTGGACTGGGATACCTTGAGCCTATCGCGAATCAATTTCACCTTCTGTTCAGACTCTTTAATCAAGTCGGGTCCAAACAACTAGCGGTCTCCAACTTCGTCCCACGACAGCGGTGTCCTGCACCTCCTTCAGTACAAAGCTTCGAAAGGGGCCATCTTTAGACTGGTTTGATAACTGTTGTTGTAAGAGAACTCTGCATATGGAAAATTATCGTACCAACTAGATCCATAATCTAGTGCACAAGCTCTCAGCATATCCTCCAAAATCTGATTGACTCTCTCGGTCTGTCCATCTGTCTGTGGATGAAAAGCTGTACTGAATTCTAGCCTGGTACCCAAAGTTTCATGCAACTGCTTCCAGAACTTTGAGGTAAACTGGGTTCCTCTATCTGATACGATACTCCTCGGAACTCCATGCAGACATACTATTCTGGTCATGTATATCTTTGCCAACTTAGCACTGGTGTAAGTGGTCTTTACTGGGATGAAATGAGCTACTTTCGTCAATCGATCAACTACAACCCAAATTGAGTCATAGCTTGAACGAGTCCTGGGCAATCCCGTGATAAAATCCATACCTAACTTATCGCACTTCCATTCGGGTATCGGCAATGATTGTAACAATCCTGCTGGCTTCTGATGCTCTGCCTTTACTCTCTGGCATACATCACAAACTGCTACATACTCCGCAATATCCTTCTTCATTCCCGTCCACCAGAAAATATCCTTCAAATCCAAATACATCTTGGTATTTCCTGGGTGAATTGAATATGGTGAATCGTGTGCCTCTTGCAAAATCAACTTCCTGATCTCCGGGTTATTGGGCACGTAAACACGGTCTTCAAACCATAGGGTATCGTGCTCATCCTCACGAAATCCTTTAGCTTTTCCTTTGCTCAGTTTCTCCTTTATAGCGGCAATCTCTTTGTCAGTTCTCTGAGCTTCTCTGATTCTATCCATCAAAGTTGACTGAATCTCTAGTGCTGCTACATAGCCTCTCGGAACTATTTCCACACATAGTTCACGAAGATTTTCTGTTAACTCCTTGGGTATCCCTCCCATCATTAACGTATTGACATGGCTCTTACGGCTTAACGCGTCAGCTACTACATTAGCCTTTCCGGTGTGATAGTGCAATTTCATATCATAATCTCCAACTGTTGTTGGGGCTTCCCACTTGGTCACGATTTCAACTTTAGCGGGATCTACTGCTATACCTTCTCCGGATATAACGTGTCCGAGGAATCCTACTTCCTTCAACCAAAACTCACATTTGCTGAACTTGGCATATAATTGGTGTTCTCTGAGCTTTCCAAGTACCAAACGCAAATGCTCCTTATGCTCCTCTTCATTCTTCGAATATACCAGGATATCATCAATGAACACTACGACGAACTTATCCAAAAACTCCATAAACACTTTGTTCATCATGTTCATAAAATAGGCAGGCGCGTTAGTCAGACCAAATGACATAACGGTATACTCATACAGCCCATACCTGGTGGTAAAAGCTGTCTTCGGAATATCCTGTTCTCGAATCTTCAACTGGTGGTATCCTGATCGCAAATCGATCTTGGAAAATACTTTAGCTCCTTGCAATCGATCAAATAGATCGTTGATCATTGGTAGTGGGTACTTGTTCTTGATCGTTACCTCGTTCAATCCTCGATAATCAACAACCATCCTTAACGATCCATCCTTCTTCTCCACTAGAAGTACTGGCGATCCCCAAGGCGAAGAACTTGGGCGAATATATCCCTTATCCAGTAACTCCTTAATCTACTTCTTAATTTCCACCAAATCTTTGCTGGCATCCTATATGGTCTCTTTGATATTGGCCCAGTGCCTGGCAATAGCTCAATCAAAAACTCAATATCTCTATCTGGTGGCATGCCTAGCAACTCTTCTGGAAATACATCAGGGAAATCCCTTGCCACTGGTACTTCCTCCTGCACAACTCCTGTTAGGCAATTTACTTGGGTCCTCTTTGGCACATGCCGGGATACATACTTGATCCTTCTCCCTTCTGGTGTGGTAAGCAAAATTGACTTACTAGCACACTCAATATTCCCTTCATACTTTGATAACCAATCCATGCCTAATATCACATCCAATCCTTGAGATTCCAATACTACTAGGTCTGAGGGAAAAACATAGTTACCAATCCTTAATGGTAACCGATCACACCATAGACTAGCCACATACTCTGCTCCTGGCGAGGTTACTAACATGGGTGACCTAAGGGCTTGGGTTGGTAGGTTACACTTATCCACAAATCCCCTTGAGATGTATGAATGTGATGCTCCAGTATCAAAAAGAACGAGTGCAGTAAATGACTTAACCAAAAACTTACCTATTACTGCATCGGGCTGAGCTTCAACCTCCTCCACGCTAACGTGGTTCACCTGTCCCCTGTTGAAAGGGTTCAACTTCTTCCCAGAACTTCCATTGCCATTTTGGCCTTCAGGACATTCATTGGCATAATGTCCTAGCTTCGAACACTTATAGCAAGTGACTTGGCTCAAGTCCTTCTTGGCTGGGGTTGATGGGTTGGTGCGGTTCTGGCCGTTGCGTCCTCCATTGCCATTACCATTCTTAGTGCCATTGTGATTGTGCGAGCTACCTCCCCCATGGGTATGCTAAAAATGTCCTCCCGGTCTAGAGGTAAAACGTGGCTTCTGCTGAGCTCCTGAATTGTACTTCCCTTGTCCATACTTCCTCTTGCGATTCTCAATTTGCTGCTGCTTCCCTTCAATCATAAGAGCACGATCTACCAACTCCTGGTAGTTGTTGAAGGTGGCTACCATCAACTGCATGCTCAACTCATCAATCAGTCCTTCCAGAAACTTCTCCTGCTTAGCTGCATCCGTAGCAACGTCATCTGGGGCATAACGTGCTAGCTTACTAAACTCCTCCACATACTGGCCAACTGTCCGTCCTCCTTGGTGCAAGTTACGAAACTCACGCTTCTTCATGGCCATAGCTCCTGCTGAAACATGGGCAGTACGGAAAGCCTGCTGAAACTGGTCCCATGTGACAGTGTCGACTGGGAAGGTTGCTGTGAAATTCTCCCACCATGATGCTGCGGGTCCTTCTAACTGATGTGCGGCAAACTTCACCTTCTCCGCATTTGTGCATCCTGCTGTGGTCAACTCCCTAGCTGTCTTGCGGAGCCAATCATCTGCTACTATCGGCTCGGTGCTACTGGAATACACCGGCGGATTCAGCCTAAGAAAACGGGCTAAGTGGTCAACAAGTGGCGGCGGTGGTGGTGGGTTGTTGTTGTTCCCCTAATTCTGATTCTGGACTAGCAACTGCATCAATGTGTTCTGCTGCTGGATCAACTGGGTGAGCTCCGGTGGAAAGGCAAATCCGGGGTCACGTCTCAGAGGCATCTGAGGGTTTAGAAAAGATGAGATATAAGAATAGAGAGGGTCTAAAGAGAAAACACTACCCATATGCACATGAGGCAAAAGAAAACAATTCACTTCAATCAATCAAACAAAGGCATACAATCGATCTAACTATCGCAAAAGTGCTCGGGCTACTATATTTACATGGTGGACTACTACTACTGATGAGGTGGTCTATTAGAAATATTCTACGGCCGTTGACTCCATAATATCTGCTCCTGCTTCATCAACATAGTCATCATCGCTACTATCTGCTTCCGAGTCGGTGCCGTCGATGATGATGTAGTCTTCCGGGCTAATCTCCTTGGGTTCTTCGTCTTCCTCTACTGGCGTCGGGCCTCCCATAAATATTCCAATCTTTTTTGTTAGGTCGGCATTCTTATCCACCAATACTTCAATTTCCTCTTCATAATCTTCACGTGTAGCCTTGAGTTCTTCCTCAAGTTCCTTGATTCTGGTCTTAGCCTTCTTCAGATCTATCATGTCGGCGCACATCTGGTTCTCCTGTCGTCGAATGTGCTGGTTTAACTCTTGGATAAAAGCTGCAATTGATCTATCATTCCTGGTGCTGATCATCTCCCAGTGTTCATCTCGGCGCCCACAAATCTGGTAGATAGTATCCGTAAGATCCTTGCGGTAGACTTCTCGAATGCGTCCCATGGTGATGTGAGCTGCCATGCTCTTTCCTAGACTCCAAGTTGGTGCATCAAAAGAAAATTCTATGGGCTCACTGACTGGCATGAACGGCCTTCCTGGAACTTGAACTTGAATCATCCAGCGCTCTTCTTCAGGTAAAGTGGCGTTGTAGGTTCCTGTGAAGCTTGGTACTCCTATGTTCAGGTATCTAGTGACTTCCTTCAAGTGGTGTCCAAAGGGTGCATCTTCATCCGGTTGCGTGAACTTGTTCCTTGCATCCGTCATCCTAAAGAATAGAAAAGATGAGAGGTCAGAAGAGAAGAGAGTGAGTAGTGATCTAGGTCTTTAGCTTAGTGGTCGTGTCCTACAGTCAGCGTGTGCTCTGATACCATCTCTGTAGCGACCAGACCTCAAACAGTCTGATCTCTATGCTCCGGTGTCATCCCTGGATCAGTAATGCTGACACCACACAGTACTCGGATCATATGATTATCCCTCAAAGTACAATAAATAATCACTCTCGAGTTCCTATTAGTGGAGAACAAAAGGTAGGAATTGTTTATAGGGTGCGAAGCCACCTCAAAGCTATTCTTTCCGATCGATCTATTCAAGAGTACGTACTAAAATAACACAAAGCTATTGTTTCCGTTCGATCTATCCTAGAGTTTGTACTAGAATAACACCAAAGCATATTCATATTCATAATACTCAATCCACACAAAGAACTTCAAAGAGTGCCCAAGATTTCTACCGGAGAAACAAACACAAGAACGTGCATCAACCCCTATGCATAGATTATCCCAATGTCACTGCGGGAATCCGCAAGTTGAGTGCCAAAACATATATCAAGTGAATCAATACGATACCCCATTGTCACCATGAGTATTCAATTGCAAGACATATATCAAGTGTTCTCAAATCCATAAAATTATTCAATCCGATAACAATGAAATCTCAAAGGGAAAAACTCAATTCATCACAACAAGATAGAGAGGGGAAAACACCATATGATTCGACTATATTAACAAAGCCCGCGATACATCAAGATCATAGCTACTGGTACAAACCCTCAACCCCGAGGGTGGACTACTCCCTCCTCATCGTGGTGGCCGCCGGGATGATGAAGATGGCCACCAGAGATGATTCCCTCCCTCCGGCAGGGTGCTGGAATGG
This sequence comes from Triticum urartu, assembly GCF_003073215.2. Classification (NCBI taxonomy): domain Eukaryota; kingdom Viridiplantae; phylum Streptophyta; class Magnoliopsida; order Poales; family Poaceae; genus Triticum; species Triticum urartu. Next base: position 315,167,367 of record NC_053024.1, on the reverse strand, counting down.
GTCTAGATTGGTTTTCGGTGGCTATGGAGCCCTACGACGGTGGAACTTTTGATCTAGGTTAACCCCCAAGGGTTTCGGAAGATTTGGGAATTTGTAGTGTAAAGAGAGGGGGTACGAGAGGCCACCGAGGTGGGCACAACCCACCTGGGCGCGCTAGGGGGCCCTGGCGCGCCCTGGTGGGTTGTGCCCCCCTCGGGGCACACCCCAGGTGCAGCTCTGGCCCATTGGGTTCCTTTCGGTCCATAAAAAATCCACAAAAAGTTTCGCGTTGGTTGGACTCCGTTTAATATTGATTTTCTGCGATGTAAAAAACAAGCAAAAAACAACAACTGGCACTGGGCACCGGGTCAATAGGTTAGTCCCAAAAAATGATATAAGTTAATATTAAATGATTGTAAAACACCCAAGCATGATAAAATAATAGCATGAATACTTCATAAATTATAGATACGTTGGAGATGTAACAGTGAGCCTCTCCGGCCTACTCTCGCTCGGGGGGGGGGGGTCCCAGTTTTGGAGATCCATCCACCGGATCAAGGAGGATATTCGTCTAGGGGTATCCTTCGTTATAGGGAATGGGGAAGGAACCCAATTCTCACCGGATCCTTGAGTGCGTGGCGATTCACTTAGGGTGAGCTTCCCTGTTCTGTTCACTATCTGTGCGTACCTGATGCTCCTGGTCTCCGCGGCATCCCAACATGGGTAGTGGTGTTGGGGAACATAGTAATTTCAAAAAAAATTCCTACGCACGCGCAAGATCATGGTGATGCATAGCAACGAGAGGGGAGAGTGTCGTCCACGTACCCTCATAGACCGTAAGCGGAAGCATTATGTGAACATGGTTGATGTAGTCGTACGTCTCCACAATCCGACCGATCCAAGTACCAAACGTACGACACCTCCGAGTTCAGCACATGTTCGGCTCGGTGAGGTCCCAAGAAATCTGATCCAGCAGAGCTTCGAGGGAGAGTTCCGACAGCACGACGGCATGATGACGGTGATGATGATGCTACCGACGTAGGTCTTCGCCTAAGCACCGCTACGATATGACCAAGGTGGATTATGGTGGAGGGGGGCACCGCTCATGGCTAAAAGATCAACTGATCAACTTGTGTGTCTTGGGGTGTCCCCGCCCCCGTATATAAAGGAGCAAGGGGAGAGGCTGGCAGGCCCTAGCAGGGCGTGCCAAGAGGAGGAGTCCTCCTAGTGGGAGTAGGACTCTGATATGTCTCCAACGTATCTATAATTTTTGATTGCTCCATGCTATATTATCTACTGTTTTGGACATTATTGGGCTTTATTATCCACTTTTATATTATTTTTGGGACTAACCTATTAACGAGAGGCCCAGCCTAGAATTGCTGTTTTTTTGCCTGTTTTAGGGTTTCGAAGAAAAGGAATATCAAACGGAGTCCAAACGGAATGAAACCTTCCGGAACGTGATTTTCTCAACGAACAAGACCCAGGAGACTTGGAACCTACGTCAAGACACAAAAGAGGAGGCCACAAGGTAGGGGGTGCGCCTACCCCCCCAGGCGCGCCCTCTACCCTCATGGGACCCCTGTTGCTCCACCGACGTACTCCTTCCTCATATATATACCTACGTACCCCCAAACGATCAGATACGGAGCCAAAAACCTAATTCCACCACCGCAACTTTCTGTATCCACGAGATCCTGATACGTCTCCGTCGTATCTACTTTTCCAAACACTTTTGCCCTTGTTTTGGACTCTAACTTGTATGATTTGAATGGAACTAACCCGGACTGACGTTGTTTTCAGTAGAATTGCCATGGTGTTGTTTTATGTGCAGAAAACAAATATTCTTGGAATGACCTAAAACTCCACGGAACATCTTAGAAAAAATAATAAAAAATCCTCACCAAAGATGAAGACCAGGGGGCCCACACTGTCGGTGTCAAAACCGGCGGATGTCGGGTAGGGGGTCCCGAACTGTGCGTCTAGGCCGGATGGTAACAGGAGACAGGGGACACTTTGTTTTACCCAGGTTCGGGCCCTCTCGATGGAGGTAAAACCCTACTCCTGCTTGATTAATATTGATGATATGGGTAGTATAAGAGTAGATCTACCACGAGATCAAGGAGGCTAAACCCTAGAAGCTAGCCTATGGTATGATTGTTGTGTATGGAGTTGATTGCCTACGGACTACAACCCTCCGGTTTATATAGACACCGGATAGGGTTAGGGTTACACAGAGTCGGTTACAATGGTAGGAGATCTTGAATATCCGCATCGCCAAGCTCGCCTTCCATGCCAAGGAAAGTCCCATCCGGACACGGGACGAAGTCTTCAATCTTGTATCTTCATAGTCCAGGAGTCCGGCTGAAGATATAGTCCGGCCATCCGGACACCCCCTAATCCAGGACTCCCTCAGTAGCCCCTGAACCAGGCTTCAATGACGACGAGTCCGGCGCGCAAATTGTCTTCGGCATTGCCAGGCGGGTTCCTCCTCCAAGTCATTCGTAGAAGATTGTAAACACTAAGAGTAGTGTCCGGCTCTGTAAAATAAGTTTCCACATATCGCCATAGAGAGAACAATAACACAAATCGAATCTGCTGACGTATTCTGCAGTGTGCTATCACACTACAGCCAAGTCTTTTACTCGAATCGTTTTTACTTTTCCACCTCAGCATGTTTTGCGAGGCGGTTTCCTTGGCACGTCTTGTTAAAGCAGAGATCGTGTCCCCTTTACTTACGGGTTTCTCATCAATACGGACGTGGGTAACCCTAACCGTGCCCTTTACCACGGAGCTTGGGAGGCAAGCGAGTTTTATTAGGCAGGTGGGGACGCACAACCGCATTCGCCCATATAAGGGGATAAGGATCCACCTTTTTACCTACGCCTTCTTCCTCCTTTGCCTATCCATCTCCTGCGCACTCGAGCTCCAGCGCCCAAGCCCTCACTTCCTACCTCAACCTTTCTCCAGCGATGTCCGGAGCGGGAGGCAAGTGGAAGGTCTCCACCGTCACGAAGGGTGACGTCAAAAAGCTTAGGAAGGCCGGATACTTGTCCAAAGACATCGCGCACCGGCTTCCCGAGGAGGGGCAGCTTGTCCCCACCCCAAGGCCCCATGAGAGGGTAGTATTCCTTCCCCACTTCCTCCGCGGGCTGGGTTTTCCACTTCACCCATTCGTCCGGGGGCTCATGTTCTACTACGGCCTGGATTTCCACGATCTGGCCCCGAACTTCATCCTCAACATCTCGGCGTTTATCGTCGTGTGCGAGGCTTTCCTCCGCGTCCGCCCCCATTTTGGCCTCTGGCTCAAGACCTTCAACGTCAAGCCCAAGGTGGTGCGCGACAACTAGGCGGAGTGCGGAGGAGCCATGGCGGGCAAGATTGCCAACGTCCTGTGGTTCGAGGGCTCCTTCGTAGAGACCCTAAAGGGGTGGCAAGCCGGATGGTTTTACATCACCGAGCCACGCGATCCGAACTGGATCGCACCCCCCGAGTTCCGGTCCGGACCCCCCATGAGGCTCATGTCCTGGAAAGAGACGGGTCTATCATGGGGTAACGAGAAAGAGGTGACCGGACTAAAGACATGCATCCAGTCCCTGGTAAACAAGTCAATCAGGCTTGTAAATGTAGTCCAGGTCATGCTCGTTCGCCGAATCCTCCCGTGTCAACAACGGGACTTTACTCTGTGGGAGTTCGACCCGGCACGGCACCGAACCCTTAACAGGCTATTCGACATGACGTATGAAGACGTCTGTAAGGTGCTAATCAAAGGTGCCGGGGCTCCCGCATCCGCTTCCGAGGACTGCGGATACAGCTCGCAGCGTCACGCTAGCGAGGTAAGCCATTTCGGCCTTTTACAGGATGTTCAGCTTTTTTCATAGTTTAACTCTATGCGGGATCTAAACTCCCTTACCTTTGACACGCTTGGCGGGCGGTATCCGGACCGATTAACTGTCCGGCTCCGCTGCCCGAAGACCCAGCCCCAGCTCTACTGGTGAAGCTGCTAGCTCCGGCGCCTTATGTGGTGCCGGAAAAGAAGGCCAAGAAGAAGAAGACCACGGGGACTCGAAAGAGTACCTGCAACGTGGTGTTGTCGGACTCGTCGTCCGACGAGTCCGGGACGCCCTCCTCCCGTGAAAATGAGGAGGAGGAAGAAGAAAGCTCTCCCCCCCAGCGGAGGGAGGAAAGAAAAGGAAGGCCGCCCCAAGGGGGAAGGCCGAAGGGTCCAAGAAGAGGAAAACCCCTCCGCCGGACTACGCCCCTGACGCCGACGAGGACGAAGAGGAGTGGCCGGACAGGGCCAGGCGTTCAGCGAAATCGAAGTGTTCGGATACCAGAGTAACTCATGATATTCCTTTTGTTGCACAGCTTTCCCTAATGTTGAATATAATCATGCAGCCCGCCCCAGGCCGAACTCAACGAGTCGTCGAGCGGCTCCCTGGATTCATCGGACGTGAACTCAGTTCCGCCCGTTGTCTCCCCCCGCACTGCGGATGACGCTGAAGTGGCGTCGCAACGAGCTCCGGGGCAGGAGGAGGTGGTCCTGGAGGAGCCGCAAGGCGACCTCCCGGACTCCAGGAGTAAAGGGGACAAGCTCCGAGTCCGGCTTTGATCCAGACACCATGCCGGAATCTCCAACGATTCCGGACCGCGGCAGGCGAACTCCTTCAAAGAGGAGCAAGCCTTCTGAGCCGGCAGCCTCCGTCCAACCGGAGGTGCCAGACAATCTGCTGGCGGTGCTTGAAGGCGCCTCCATCGACGAGGAGCACCGTACTATTATGAGTACGGTAATCCAGAAGGTTCTATCCGCCAAGAGCGGACTGAGTGAAGCTTGCGCTAGCCTCCTAACAGGCTTTGAGGTAAGTAAAAATATGTAAAAATATTACCGCATAGACAGTAGCCCCTGATGCTCTGTTTGGCGTTTGGAAAGAAAAGCCGAATAGAGGATCTATTAAATTTCGTAGGAGTCTAACAATAAAGAGTCAATATGCGTATGCAGGCTTCGCTGCTATCCACCGCCGCACTGACTGCGGAGGTGGGTGTCCTGAAGCAGGACCTCGATCGGACCGAGCAAGAGCTCGGCCTTGCCAAGCGGCAGCTCAAGGAGACAGAAGGTAAGAAATACCTTACTGAAAAGGATGCCTATAGAGAGGCGTGATTGCAAAAAATAACAGGATTGTACTACTTATTGTAGGGGCCACGACTGAGGTGGCGACCCTCAAGCAGGCGCTATCTGAGGCCGAAAAGAAAACGGCCGTGGAGCGGACTGAGCGAGAGAAACTTTGGGCTCAGGTCGGCGAGGTGCAGCAAGAGCTTCAGGCTCTCGTGAAAAAACATGAGAGTTTGGAGCTTGAGTCAAAGACCCAAGCGTCCGAGCTCGCGGCGGCCCTTGAGACTGCCAAGTCTGCCAAGGCCGAAGCCCGAAAGGCCCTCCAAGAGTTGGAGGAGGTGAAAAAGATAGCAGCGGGTAAGGCATTCTTTATGCAAAGCAGAAATATAAAAGTGAACTACTTGTTACTTACTCGAATCCGGAGCTCTCCAGGGGCATTCGCAGATCTTCCCCGTAGCGTATCCGCCGCCGCCGCATTCTACCGAGCTGAGGAGGGCAGATCGACAGAGAAGGTGTTCTGGTCTCAGTATGCTGAGGCCGGACACCCTGTTCCCTTGAGCGACCAGCTGAAACAGCTGGTGGAGCTCCACAAGGCGGCCGAACAGGCCATGAAAGGCTTCATAGTTCGGCTGTGGCCCGGAGAGGCCCTTCCTGGGAGCTACTTCGGGCTGGTGCGGCGGCTGGTGGAGGCCTGTCCAAGGCTCGAGGTTATCAAGCGGTCCGTCTGCATCGAAGGAGCCCGTAGGGCCCTTGCCCGTGCGAAGGTGCACTGGGGTAAGCTGGACGGTGAGAAGCTTGTGAGGGACGGGCCGCCACCGGGGAAGGAGCATCGCAAGCCCGAGAACTATTACAAGGATGTTCTTGCAGGTGCCCGCCTTGTGGCGGATGAATGTACCAAGGATGTAATTTTTGAATAAACTCGCTCGTTTTTATCCTGTGCGCTGAAAACTTGTTCATAGGCGCTTTAAGCAATGCTTATTGAATTTAAAATATTATTTTCTGTGCGACCGTTTATCAAACATTGAGAGATGGCCAGTCGTCGACTTCTGCCCCCATGCCACTAGTGCTGGGGTGTTCGGTGATAAACCTGAGCGCTCTTTTTCCCATGGTTGGGTCCTTCGAGGGAGGCGCTCAGCACGACGAACCAGGCAATCGGACTATAATGCTTGAACACTCTCACTTAGCCATAGAACTTTATAATTTTAAATTTCGGCGAAGCCCCTAGTTCGGAAGACCGAGTTCGGGGCGCTATCCACGCCTTGGCTGGGGTTATCCAGCTCCTCGCTCGAAGCGGCATAAGTCTTTAGGGACTCGAAAAACCTCTCGAACAGCGACCGGTCTCTCGCCTCATCATGACAGTCAGTTTTAGCTTTCTCCACTAAGGTGCTTAACCCAGCTCAACCGGGGCACAATCGCAGTGGTTCTCCTAGTGCTACCTTAGCCGATAGAACGGAACGTAAGGCACCAAAACATAGGAGCCGGGCAAACCCAACTATTGACCCAAATCATGATTCGGAGCCGATGCATATAGTGCTATAAGTTCGGGGTGCCGCACTTGTGAAAGTGTACGGACTTCTCACACCATGTTAAAGGGTACTGAAGCCCCTGGCGTACTTGCCGTACCACAGTGTACGGGTGCAACATGTCACAAATGAACATATATAAAAGAGAGTAATGCAAAAAATAGACAAAAAGCTATGCATTGTTTATAGAGAGGCTATTTATCAAAGCCGAACGATACAAATAGTGCGGTAAGCAAAAGATATTGGACTATTCAGTATGTCCTGACCAGGGGTAGGCCGCGGAATTGTATTTAAAACAGGTATACCGCTCGTGACAGAGACCACCTGGAAGTTCCATAATGCGGCATGGCTTGTCTGCTTCCCTGGATCTTGCATCGTTTGTGCGGCAGTCGAATTGCCGAACAGGTCGTCCGAAGTATGGAGTCCTGAAAGTAAGAAAAAATGAAAAAAAGAATCTGGCAGCCCCTAGTACGTTTTAAGCCGTATTTTGGGCGTGCCGTTATTGTGCCCCTTCCCCTGTGCCCATGGTATTTCCAGGGCGTAGTTATGTACGCGAGGTACTGGTTTCGCTATGTTGCGAAAGCTGGGGTTGGGGCCGTATTGCTACGCTTGCTCAGAGCGTGCCAGGCGGTCCTGCTGTGGATTACTCCGGGCGCGCTTGGCAGTGTCTGGCTTTTTAATGGCCGGACTGGAGATTGCCTGAGAAGGCTACTTTGTACCTTTGCTGCGAGAGCCGCCGTATGCTCCTCCGTACGGAGGGAGCGTTCGGTGTTTCCGTTGACCATAATTACTCCTCGAGGGCCTGGCATCTTGAGCTTGAGGTATGCGTAGTGCGACACCGCATTGAACTTTGCGAATGCGGTTCGTCCGAGCAGGGCATGATAGCCACTGCGAAACGAGACTATATCGAAGATTAACTCTTCGCTTCGGAAATTGTCCGGGGATCCGAAGACCACGTCAAGTGTTACTGAGCCTGTACAATTGGCTTCTACACCTGGTATGACGCCTTTAAAGGTCGTTATTGTGGGCTTAATCCTTGAGGGATCTATGCCCATTTTCCGCACTGTATCCTGATAAAGCAGGTTCAGGCTACTACTGCCGTCCATGAGGACTCTTGTGAGATGAAATCCGTCGATGATTGGGTCGAGAACCAATGCGGCGAAGCTGCCATGACGGATGCTAGTGGGATGGTCCCTTCGATCGAAAGTGATCGGGCAGGAGGACCATGGGTTGAACTTTGGGGCGACCGGCTCCATCGCGTATACGTCCCGTAGCGCACGCTTCCGCTCCCGCTTGGGAATGTGGGTTGCGTATATCATGTTCACCATCCGCACTTGTGGGGGAAAGCCCTTCTGTCCATTGTTGTTCGGCGGCTTGGGCTCCTCGTCGTTGCTGTGTAGCCCCTTGTCTCTGTTTTCGGCCCTTAACTTGCCTGCCTGCTTGAACACCCAACAATCCCTGTTAGTGTGATTGGCTGGCCTTTCGGGGGTGCCATGTATGTGGCACAAGCGATCGAGTATTCGGTCCAAACTGGACGGGCCCTGAGTATTCTTTTTAAATGGCTTTTTCCACTGACCGGATTTATAGCCCTTGAATCCGGCATTGACTGCCGTGTCTTCATTGCTGTCGCTGTTAACGCGGCGCTTTTGCTTATTCCGACGTGTCCTGCCACTTTTGTCCTTGGTATCCGAATTACCAGGGTTCTTCGATAAGTTGTTACTGCGAGCTAGCCAGCTGTCTTCTCCCGCGCAAAAGCGGGTCATGAGTGTCGTGAGGGCTGCCATGGATTTCGGCTTTTCCTGTCCCAGGTGCCGGGCAAGCCACTTGTTGCGGATGTTATGTTTGAAGGCTGCTAGGGCCTCTGCGTCCGGACAGTCGACTATCTGGTTTTTCTTTGTTAGGAACCATGTCCAGAATTGTCTGGCCGATTCTTCTGGCTGCTGAATTATGTGGCTTAAGTCATCGGCATCCGGCGGTCGCACGTAAGTGCCCTGGAAGTTGTCGAGGAATGCGGCTTCCAGGTCCTCCCAAGAACCGATTGAGTCTGCTGGCAAGCTGTTAAGCCAATGCTGGGCCGGTCCTTTAAGTTTGAGCGGGAGGTATTTGATGGCGTGTAGATCATCGCCGCGTGCCATGTGGATGTGAAGGAGATAATCCTCGATCCATACCGCCGGGTCTGTTGTACCATCGTATGATTCGATGTTTACGGGTTTGAAACCCTCTGGGATTTTATGATCCATTACTTCATTCGTGAAGCATAGCGGGTGTGCGGCGCCTCTATACTGGGCTATATCACGACGCATCTCAGAAGAGCTATGTCTGTTGTGTTCGGCCCGGCCGGATTTATTGTATCCGGAGTGAAGATCATTGTCACGTGCCGTAGGGCGCCTGCGCAATCCGTAGATCGATCTTGTTTGTCTTGCCTTATCCTCCAGTATGTCTCGCAGGTCGGGCGTATTTTCCCGTGCCTTAGTTGAGTGGCGTTGGGGCATGGCTTGGGTGGAGGGCCGACAGGCCTCTCTGTCGCGGCCGCGAGGTGGCCGGTCTGCCATGTCATGCGCTGGTGATGTAGGTGCTTCCTCTTCTGATTGGGGTAGCGGCTTGCGCTTCGGGTAACTCTTGGAGGGGCGTTCGAGTTCGTACTCTTCGGCCGCAAGGTCTTCAGTCCATCTGTCAGCTAGCAATTCTTGGGCAGCTCTAAGCTGTTGCTGCTTTTTCTTGAGGCTGCTTGCCGTGGCCAAAAGCCTGCATTTAAAACGCTCTTGTTCGGCGGGGTCTGATGGTATGACGAATTCGTCGTCATCGAGGCTAGCCTCGTCTTCGGAGGGAGGCGTATAGTTATCATCCTCGACCTCTCGGTCTGCCGCTCTTTCATGAGGGCTGGTTTCTCCATCTTCCTGTGCCGAATTCTGCTGAGGTGGGTGTTCTTCGGCGCTGTCCGGGGTAGTATTATCTCCCGTGCCGGAATCACCGTTTTTGCTTTGGCGGGATTTAGAGCGGCGCCGCTAACGCCGATGCTTTTGTTGTTTCTTGGGGGCGTCATCCCCCACTGTTCCATCGCCATCTCCATCCTTTGGAGTATCCACCATATATATGTCATATGACGAGGTGGCCTTCCAGTGCCCTACAGGTGCTGGTTCTTGTTCGTCTCCTGCATCGTCGTCCATGCCGTCGATGTCTTCGGAGTCGAAGTCAAGCGTGTCGGTTAAGTCGTCGACAGTGGCTACGAAGTGGGTGGTGGGCGGGCTTTGAATTTCTTCGTCATCCGTATCCCAACCTTGCTGACCATAGTCCGGCCAGGGTTCTCCTGATAAAGAGAGAGACTTTAGAGAATTCAGGATGTCGCCGAAGGGCGAGTGCTGAAAGATGTCCGCGGCGATGAACTCCATGATCGGCGCCCGATCGGATTCGATCGGCATGGGCGCGGGGGGCTCGGAGCTCGGAGAGGAATCCGGATCCTCGGGGTCACGGGCCATGCGGAGTGCGGGGCTGGAGTTCGGCTCAATCACCTCTGAGATCGCAGCCCCTGAGGCAGCGTCTAACCGCTGATCCTCGACTGGTGCAATAGGCTCCGAATCAATGGTCGGAACCGATGCATGTGCGGCCTCCAAGGCGCTGTTCGATGGCAGAGCTATATCATGCCCATCGAGATAGTGCGGCGCGCTTGGCTGTGGCTCGAATCCGTCGAAGATCAAGTCCCCGCGGATGTCAGCCGTGTAGTTTAGGCTTCCAAACCTGACCTGATGGCCAGGGGCGTAGCTTTCGATCTGCTCAAGGTGGCCAAGCGAATTGGCCCGCAGTGCTAAGCCGCCGAAGACGAAGATCTGTCCGGGGAGAAAAGTCTCACCCTGGACCGCATCGTTGTTGATGATCAAAGGAGCCATCGGGCCTAAAGGCGACGACACAGAGGAACTCTCAATGAAAGCACCAATGTCGGTGTCAAAACCGGCGGATCTCGGGTAGGGGGTCCCGAACTGCGCGTCTAGGCCGGATGGTAACGGGAGACAGGGGACACTTTGTTTTACCCAGGTTCGGGCCCTCTTTATGGAGGTAAAACCCTACTCCTGCTTGATTAATATTGATGATATGGGTAGTACAAGAGTAGATCTACCACGAGATCAAGGAGGCTAAACCCTAGAAGCTAGCCTATGGTATGATTGTTGTGTATGGAGTTGATTGCCTACGGACTACAACCCTCCAGTTTATATAGACACCGGATAGGGTTAGGGTTACACAGAGTCGGTTACAATGGTAGGAGATCTTGAATATCCGCATCACCAAGCTCGCCTTCCACGCCAAGGAAAGTCCCATCCGGACACGGGACGAAGTCTTCAATCTTGTATCTTCATAGTCCAGGAGTCCGGCTGAAGGTATAGTCCGGCCATCCGGACACCCCCTAATCCAGGGCTCCCTCACACACCCTTCTCACGAGGGTGGGGGCACCCCCCCTAGGGCGCGCCCCCTACCTCGTGGGCCCCCTGGATGCCCTCCGATGCCAACTCCAACTCTATATATTTGCTTTCGGAGAGAAAAAAAATCAGAGAGAAGAAATCATCGCGTTTTACGATACGGAGCCGCCGCCAAGCCCTAAAACCTCTCGGGAGGGCTGATCTGGAGTACGTTCGGGGCTCCGGAGAGGGGGATTCGTCGCCGTCGTCATCATCAACCATCCTCCATCACCAATTTCATGATGCTCACCGCCGAGCGTGAGTTCCTTCGTAGGCTTGCTGGACGGTGATGGGTTGGATGAGATTTATCATGTAATCGAGTTAGTTTTGTTAGGGTTTGATCCCTAGTATCCATTATGTACTGAGATTGATGTTGCTATGACTTTGCTATGCTTAATGCTTGTCACTAGGGCCCGAGTGCCATGATTTCAGATCTGAACCTATTATGTTTTCATGAATATATGTGAGTTCTTTATGCTATCTTACAAGTCTATAGTCACCTACTATGTGTTATGATCCGGCAACCCCGAAGTGACAATAATCGGGACCACTCCCGGTGATGACCATAGTGTGAGGAGTTCATGTATTCACTATGTGCTAATGCTTTGTTCCAGTTCTCTATTAAAAGGAGGCCTTAATATCCCTTCGTTTCCACTAGGACCCCGCTGCCACGGGAGGGTAGGACAAAAGATGTCATTCAAGTTCTTTTCCATAAGCACGTATGACTATATACGGAATACATGCCTACATTACATTGATGAATTGGAGCTAGTTCTGTGTCACCCTATGTTATGACTGTTACATGATGAACCGCACCCGGCATAATTATCCATCACTGATCTGGTGCCTACGAGTTTTCCATAAAATGGTTTACGCTTATTTACTTTTCCTGCTTCTACTGTTACAATCACTACAAAATACCAAAAACATTACTTTTGCTATCTTTACTTTTGTTGCTGCTACCACCACTATCATATTACTGTGCTACTAAACACTTTGCTGCAGATACTAAGTTTCCAGGTGTGGTTGAATTGACAACTCAACTGCTAATACTTGAGAATATTCTTTGGCTCCCCTTGTGTCGAATCAATAAATTTGGGTTGAATACTCTACCCTCGAAAGCTGTTGCGATCCCCTATACTTGTGGGTTATCAGATTCCATCTTGGGGCCTGTTTCGGAGCTCCACCGGAGGGGGCATCAATCACGGAGGGCTTCTACATCAACACCATAGCCCCTCCGATGAAGTGTGAGTAGTTTACCTCAGACCTACGGGTCCATAGTTATTAGCTAGATGGCTTCTTCTCTCTTTTTGGATCTCAATACAATGTTCTCCCCCTCTCTTGTGGAGAACTATTCGATGTAATCTTCTTTTTGCGGTGTGTTTGTTGAGACCGATGAATTGTGGGTTTATGATCAAGTCTATCTATGAACAATATTTGAATCTTCTCCGAATTCTTTTATGTATGATTGGTTATCTTTGCAAGTCTCTTCGAATTATCAGTTTGGTTTGGCCTACTAGGTTGATCTTTCTTGCAATGGGAGAAGTGCCTAGCTTTGGGTTCAATCTTGCGGTGTCCTTTCCCAGTGACAGTAGGGGCAGCAAGGCATGTATTGTATTGTTGCCATCGAGGATAACAAGATGGGGTTTTCATCATATTGCATGAGTTTATCCCTCTACATCATGTCATCTTGCTTAAGGCGTTACTTTGTTTTTAACTTAATACTCTAGATGCATGCTGGATAGCGGTCGATGAGTGGAGTAATAGTAGTAGATGCAGGCAGGAGTCGGTCTACTTGTCTCGGACGTGATGCCTATATACATGATCATACCTAGATATTCTCATAACTATGCTCAATTCTGTCAATTGCTTCAACAGTAATTGATAACCCACAAGTATAGGGGATCACAACAGTTTTTGATAAGTAAGAGTGTCGAACCCAACGAGGAGCTAAAGGTAGAACAAATATTCCCTCAAGTTCTATCGACCACCGATACAACTCTACGCACGCTTGACGTTCGCTTTACCTAGAACAAGTATGAAACTAGAAGTACTTTGTAGGTGTTTTCGGAAAGGCTTGCAAGAAAGTAAAGAGCGCGAAAATAAAAATAGGGGCTGTTAAGGTAAAGAAGCAACTAAAGTAAATATAGCGAGTGTGGAAAAGTGGTGGTAGGAGTTGCGAAATTGCCCCTTAAGCAATTGACTACTTTACTAGACCGATAGCAAGTATTATGTGGGAGAGGCCACTACTAGCATGTCATCCCTGACTTGGAATTCTATGCACTTATGATTGGAACTATTAGCAAGCATCCGCAACTACTAATGTTCATTAAGGTAAAACCCAACCATAGCATTAAGATATATTGGTCCCCCTTCAATCCCGTATGCATCAATTTCTATGCTAGGTTGAAGCTTCTGTCACTCTTGCCCTCCAATACATAGTCCTATCAACATACAACTAACCCTATGATGTGATCCACGCGAGCGCTCATATGATGGACACCAAAGGACAGCAACATAACCACAAGCAAATTAAATCAATCATAGCAATTCATCAACCACCGATAGGACAACGAAAATCTACTCAGACATCATAGGATGGCAACACATCTTTGGATAATAATATGAAGCATAAAGCACCATGTTCAAGTAGAGGGTACAGCGGATTGCGGGAGAGTGGACCGCTGTAGATAGAGGGGGGAAGGTGATGGAGATGTTGGTGAAGATGGCGGAGGTGTTGGTGAAGATCGCGGTGATGATGATGATGGCCACGGCGACGTTCCGGCGCCACCGGAGGAGAGGGGGAGAGGGGCCCCCTTCTTCCTCTTCTTCCTTGACCTCCTCCCTAGATGGGAGAAGGGTTTCCCCTCTGGTCCTTGGCCTCCATGGCATGGGAGGGGCGAGAGCCCCTCCGAGATTGGATCTATCTCTCTGTTTCTGAGTTATGTTCTGGCTCTGTTTCACCGTTTCGTATATATATGGAGATACGTAACTCCGATTGGCCTGAAACCTTCGCCGTGATTTTTTTTCCCGAATATTAGCTTTCTTGCGGCAAAAGAAGAGCGTCAACCGCCTTACGGTGGGCTCACGAGGGTAGGGGCGCGCCCTTGGGGGGGGGAGCCCCCTGCCTCGTGACCACCTCGGGCACTGGTTCGCGTTGATTTTCCTTCCGAATTTTCCATATTTTCCAAAAATAAGCTCTGTCCGTTTTTATCCCGGTTGGACTCCGTTTGATATGGATATTCTGCAAAACCAAAAACATGCAACAGACAGGAACTGGCACTGGACACTGGATCAATATGTTAGTCCCAAAAATAATATAAAAAGTTGCCAAAAAGTGTATGAAAGTTGACTAATATTGGCATGGAACAATCAAAAATTATAGATACGACGGAGACGTATCAGCATCCCCAAGCTTAATTCCTGCTCGTCCTTGAGTAGGTAAATGATAAAAAAGATAATTTTTGATGTGGAATGCTACCTAGCATAATCTTGATCATATGTCTAATCATGGCATGAATATTAAGACACGAGTGATTCAAAGCAATAGTCTATCCTTTGACATTAAGACAATAATACTTCAAGCATACTAATAAAGCAATCATATATTTTCAAAATAACATGGACAAATAAAGTTATCCCTACAAAATCATATAGTCTGGCTATGCTCCATCTTCACCACACAAAATATTCAAATCATGCACAACCCCGATGACAAGCCAAGCAATTGTTTCATACTTTTGACGTTCTCAGACCTTTTCAACTTTCACGCAATACATGAGCGTGAGCCATGGACATAGCACTATAGGTGGAATAGAATATGATGGTGGAGGAGGCAAAAAGGACAAGATAGTCTCACATCAACTAGGTGTATCAACGGGCTATGGAGATGCCCATTAATAGATATGAATGTGAGTGAGTAGGTATTTCCAAGCAACGGATGCACTAGAGCTATAAGTGTATAAAAGTTCTAACTGAAACTAAGTGGGTGTGCATCCAACTTGCTTGCTCATGAAGACCTCGGGCATTTGAGGAAGCCCATCATCGGAATATACAAGCCAAGTTCTATAATGAAAATTCCACTAGTATATGAAAGTGATAACTCAAGAGACTCTCTATATGAAGAACATGGTGCTACTTTGAAGCACAAGTGTGGAAAAAGTATAGTAGCATTGCCCCTTCTCTCTTTTTCTCTCATTTTTTGTTTTCTTTTCTCTTTTTTTGTCTTCTCTTTTTTTGGCCTTTCTCTTTTTTTTTCGTCCGGAGTCTCATCCCGACTTGTGGGGGAATCATAGTCTCCATCATCCTTTCCTCACTGGGGCAATGCTCTAATAATAATGACCATCACACTTTTATTTACTTACAACTCGATATTACAACTCGATATCTAGAACAAAGATATGACTCTATATGAATGCCTTCGGCGGTGTACCAGGATGTGCAATGATCTAGCGTAGCAATGACATCAAAAAACAGACAAGTCATGAAAACATCATGCTAGCTATCTTACGATCATGCAAAGCAATATGACAATGAATGCTCAAGTCATGTATATGATGATGATGAAAGTTGCATGGCAATATATCTCGGAATGGCTATGGTAATGCCATGATAGGTAGGTATGGTGGCTGTTTTGAGGAAGGTATATGGTGGGTTTAAGGTACCGGCGAAAGTTGCACGGTAATAGAGAGGCTAGCAATGGTGGAAGGGTGAGAGTGCGTATAATCCATAGACTCAACATTAGTCATAAAGAACTCACATACTTATTGCAAAAAAATATTAGTCATTGAAACAAAGTACTACGCGCATGCTCCTAGGGGGATAGATTGGTAGGAAAAGACCATCGCTCGTCCCCGACCGCCACTCATAGGGAAGACAATCAATAAATAAATCATGCTCAGACTTCATCACATAACGGTTAACCATACGTACATGCTACGGGAATCACAAACTACAACACAAGTATTTCTACAATCCACAACTACCCACTAGCATGACTCTAATATTACCACCTTTATATCGCAAAACTATTGCAAGGAATCAAACATATCATATTCAGCGATCTACAAGTTTATTTAGGATTTTATTCCTAATCATGTGAATGACCAGTTCCTGTCATCTCTCTAAATAGATATAAGTGAAGCAAGAGAGTTTAATTCTTTCTACAAAAGATATGCCCACGCTCTAACAAATATAAGTGAAGCAAAAGATCATTCTACAAATGGCGGTTGTCTAAGTGAAGAGAAACAGGCAATCCAAACTTCAAATGATATAAGTGAAGCACATGAAGCATTCTATAAAGCCATACTCAAAGAATATAAGTGAAGTGCAAAGAGCATTCTATAAATCAACCAAGGACTATCTCATACCAGCATGGTGCAAAAAATAAACATGAAAACTAAAGCAAAGACGCTCCAAGATTGCACATATCGCATGAACGAAATGAATCCGAAAACATACCGATACTGGTTGAAGAAAGAGGGGATGCCTCCTCTGCATCCCCAAGCTTAGACGCTTGAGTCTCCTTGAATATTTACTTGGGGTGCCTCGGGCATCCCCAAGCTTGAGCTCTTGCCTCTCTTCCTTCTTCTCACATCGAGACCTTCTTGATCATCGAACACTTCATCCACACAAAACTTCAACAGAAAACTCGGTAAGATCCGTTAGTATAATAAAGAAAATCACCACTATAAGTACTGTTGAAAACCAATTCATATTTTGTTTTTATATTGTTTCTACTGTAGTATAACTTTTTCATGGCTTAATCCACTGATATAAATTGATAGTTTCATCAAAACAAGCAAACTATGCATCAAAAACAGAATCTGTCTAAAACAGAACAGTCTGTAGCAATCTGGACATTCACCATACTTCTGATACTTTAAAAATTCTACCAAAATTAGCACAAAATAAGCAATTTGTACAGAAAGACAGTGAAAAAAGAATCAGAACCATTTGACATTCCAGCTAAAAATGTAAAATCACGCACTACAGACAAAGTTTCTGTCCTACACCGCACAAACCAACAACCATCGTAAACATCCTAAAGGCAAACCTTGGCACATTATTTTTATAATACAAAGGTCTTGATAACCCACAAGTATAGGGGATCACAACAGTTTTTGATAAGTAAGAGTGTCAAACCCAACGAGGAGCTAAAGGTAGAACAAATATTCCCTCAAGTTCTATCGACCACCGATACAACTCTACGCACGCTTGACGTTCGCTTTACCTAGAACAAGTATGAAACTAGAAGTACTTTGTAGGTGTTTTCGGAAAGGCTTGCAAGAAAGTAAAGAGCGCGAAAATAAAAATAGGGGCTGTTAAGGTAAAGAAGCAACTAAAGTAAATATAGCGAGTGTGGAAAAGTGGTGGTAGGAGTTGCGAAATTGCCCCTTAAGCAATTGACTACTTTACTAGACCGATAGCAAGTATTATGTGGGAGAGGCCACTGCTAGCATGTCATCCCTGACTTGGAATTCTATGCACTTATGATTGGAACTATTAGCAAGCATCCGCAACTACTAATGTTCATTAAGGTAAAACCCAACCATAGCATTAAGATATATTGGTCCCCCTTCAATCCCGTATGCATCAATTTCTATGCTAGGTTGAAGCTTCTGTCACTCTTGCCCTCCAATACATAGTCCTATCAACATACAACTAACCCTATGATGTGATCCACGCGAGCGCTCATATGATGGACACCAAAGGACAGCAACATAACCACAAGCAAATTAAATCAATCATAGCAATTCATCAACCACCGATAGGACAACGAAAATCTACTCAGACATCATAGGATGGCAACACATCTTTGGATAATAATATGAAGCATAAAGCACCATGTTCAAGTAGAGGGTACAGCGGATTGCGGGAGAGTGGACCGCTGTAGATAGAGGGGGGAAGGTGATGGAGATGTTGGTGAAGATGGCGGAGGTGTTGGTGAAGATCGCGGTGATGATGATGATGGCCACGGCGGCGTTCCGGCGCCACTGGAGGAGAGGGGGAGAGGGGCCCCCTTCTTCTTGTTCTTCCTTGACCTCCTCCCTAGATGGGAGAAGGGTTTCCTCTCTGGTCCTTGGCCTCCATGGCATGGGAGGGGCGAGAGCCCCTCCGAGATTGGATCTATCTCTCTGTTTCTCTCTGATTCTGCGTTATGTTCTGGCTCTGTTTCGCCGTTTCGTATATATATAGAGATCCGTAACTCCGATTGGCCTGAAACCTTCGCCGTGATTTTTTTCCAAATATTAGCTTTCTTGCGGCAAAAGAAGAGCGTCAACCGCCTTACGGTGGGCTCACGAGGGTAGGGGCGCGCCCTAGGGGGGGCGCCCCCTGCCTCGTGACCACCTCGGGCACTGGTTCGCGTTGATTTTCCTTCCGAATTTTCCATATTTTCCAAAAATAAGCTCCGTCCGTTTTTATCCTGTTTGGACTCCGTTTGATATGGATATTCTGCGAAACAAAACATGCAACAGACAGGAACTGGCACTGGGCACTGGATCAATATGTTAGTCCCAAAAATAATATAAAAAGTTGCCAAAAGTATATGAAAGTTGCATAATATTGGCATGGAACAATCAAAAATTATAGATACAACGGAGATGTATCAGCATCCCCAAGCTTAATTCCTGCTCGTCCTCGAGTAGGTAAATGATAAAAAGATAATTTTTGATGTGGAATGCTACCTAGCATAATCTTGATCATATGTCTAATCATGGCATGAATATTAAGACACGAGTGATTCAAAGCAAAAATCTATATTTTGACATAAAAACAATAATACTTCAAGCCTACTAATAAAGCAATCATGTCTTTTTCAAAATAACATGGCCAAAGAAAGTTATCCCTACAAAATCATATAGTCTGGCTATGCTCCATCTTCACCACACAAAATATTCACATCATGCACAACCCTGATGACAAGCCAAGCAATTGTTTCATACTTTTGACGTTCTCAAACCTTTTCAACTTTCACGCAATACATGAGCGTGAGCCATGGACATAGCACTATAGGTGGAATAGAATATGATGGTGGAGAAGACAAAAAGGAGAAGATAGTCTCACATCAACTAGGCGTATCAACGGGCTATGGAGATTCCCATCAATAGATATCAATGTGAGTGAGTAGGGATTGCCATGCAACGGATGCACTAGAGCTATAAGTGTATGAAAGCTCTAACTGAAACTAAGTGGGTGTGCATCCAACTTGCTTGCTCATGAAGACCTCGGGCATTTGAGGAAGCCCATCATCGGAATATACAAGCCAAGTTCTATAATGAAAATTCCCACTAGTATATGAAAGTGATAACTCAAGAGACTCTCTATATGAAGAACATGGTGCTACTTTGAAGCACAAGTGTGGAAAAAGGATAGTAGCACTGCCCCTTCTTTTTTTTTCTCTCATTTTTTTTTGTTTTTAATTTTTTGGTGGGCTTCTTTGGCCTATTTTTTTATTTGGGCTTCTTTGGCCTCTTTTATTTTTTGTAAAGTTCGGAGTCTCATCCCGACTTATGGGGGAATCATAGTCTCCATCATCCTTTCCTCACTAGGGCAATGCTCTAATAATGATGATCATCACACTTTTATTTACTTACAACTCAATATTACAACTCGATACTAGAACAAAGATATGACCCTATATGAATGCCTCCGGCGGTGTACTGGGATGTGCAATGATCTAGCGTAGAAATGATATCAAAAAACGGAAAAGCCATGAAAACATCATGCTAGCTATCTTACGATCATGCAAATCAATATGACAATGAATACTCAAGTCATGTATATGATGATGATGGAACTTGCATGGCAATATATCTCGGAATGGCTATGGAAATGCCATAATAGGTAGGTATGGTGGCTGTTTTGAGGAAGGTATATGGTGGGTTTATGGTACCGGTGAAAGTTGCGCAGTACTAGAGAGGCTAGCAATGGTGGAAGGGTGAGAGTTTGTATAATCCATGGACTCAACATTAGTCATAGAGAACTCACATACTTATTGCAAAAAATTATTAGTCATCGAAACAAAGTACTACGCGCATGCTCCTAGGGGAATAGATTGGTAGGAAAAGACCATCGCTCGTCCCCGACCACCACTCATAAGGAAGACAATCAATAAATAAATCATGCTCCGACTTCATCACATAACAGTTCACCATACGTGCATGCTACGGGAATCACAAACTTCAACACAAGTATTTCTACAATCCACAACTACTCACTAGCATGACTCTAATATCACCATCTTTATATCGCAAAACTATTGCAAGGAATCAAACATATCATATTCAGCGATCTAGAAGTTTATGTAGGATTTTATGACTAACCATGTGAATGATCAGTTCTTGTCATCTCTCTAAATAGATATAAGTGAAGTAAGAGAGTTTAATTCTTTCTACAAAAGATATGCCCACGCTCTAACAAATATAAGTGAAGCAAAAGAGCATTATACAAATGGCGGTTGTCTAACTGAAGAGAAACAGGCAATCCAAACTTCAAATGATATAAGTGAAGCACATGAAGCATTCTATAAAGCCGTACTCAAAAGATATAAGTGAAGTGCAAAGAGCATTCTATAAATAAACCAAGGACAATCTCATACCAGCATGGTACATAAAAATAAAAATAAAAATCTAAATGCAAAAGGCGCTCCAAGATTGCACATATCGCGTGAACGAAAACGAATCTGAAAACATACCGATATTTGTTGAAGAAAGAGGGGATGCCTCCCCAGCATTCCCAAGCTTAGACTCTTGAGTCTCCTTGAATATTTACTTGGGGTGACTTGGGCATCCCCAATCTTGAGCTCTTGCCTCTCTTCCTTCTTCTCACATCGAGACCTTCTCGATCATCGAACACTTCATCCACACAAAACTTCAACAGAAAACTCGGTAAGATCCGTTAGTATAATAAAGCAAATCACCACTATAAGTACTGTTGCAAACCAATTCATATTTTGTTTTTGCATTGTGTCTACTGTAGTATAACTTTTTCATGGCTTAATCCACTGATATAAATTGATAGGTTCATCAAAACAAGCAAACTATGCATCAAAAACAGAATCTGTCTAAAACAGAACAGTCTGTAATAATCTGAGCATTCACCATAATTCGGATACTTGAAAAATTCTACCAAAATTATGAAAAATAAACAATTTGTATAGTAAGACATTTCAAAAAGAATCAGAACCATTTGACGTCCCAGCTAAAAATGTAAAATCGCGCACTACAGCCAAAGTTTCTGTCCTGCACCGTACAAACTATCAAGCAAATGTAAACATCCTAAAGGCAAACCTTGGCACATTATTTTTATAATACAATGGAATTGTACAAGGGGATAATTATTTTTGTTGAAAAGTTTCTGTAATCCAAATTCACAAAGTTGCCGTGAGCATGAACAAAGTTCAAGGAGCTCTCCTACTTCAACAGTGCTTGTCTTTCTCACTTTCACTTTCCTTTCTGAAAAGTTTTGGGTTCCCCTCTTTATTTTTGTTGTTTTTAAACTATATGAAAGCACTCAACAGAAATAAATGACTCTCTAAAACTTCCAGGTTGTCTCCCTGGCAGCGCTTTCTTTAAAGCCATTAAGCTAGGCATATAGTGCTCAAGTAATGGATCCATCCGGATCCCAAGGTATATCAAATCCAATTTTAATTAACAATGATTTGTAATTTAGTAGTGAGCACAAGGTAACATATATCATGTAATGACGAAGTCTAACTCTCTTCCTATGCATCGGCATGTCATAAAAGAACAATTCATGCACACATAGTAAAGGCCAATGCATAGTATAGACAGTTTCTTGCAATTTTGTCATATTGGAAACATAGAGAGGTGGAGATATAGTTCCTCTCTCATAATAATTGCAATTAGGAGCAGCAAGCACATGCATATTATACTCATCAAAATCATCATGTGCAACGGTAAAAGGCAACCCATCAATATAATCCTTAATAAGTGCAAACTTCTCCGATATAGTATAATCGGGAGAATTCAAAAAGATAATAGGACTATCATGCGTGGGTGCAATAGCAACAATTTCATGTTTAACATAAGGAACTATAGCAAGTTCATCTCCATAAGCATAATTCATATTGTCATCTTGGCCACAAGCATAGCAAGCATCATCAAAAAGGGATATTTCAAGAGAATCAGTGGGATCATAACAGTCATCATAGCAATCATCCTTCGGTAAGCACGAAGGGGAATTAAACAATGTATGAGTTGAAGAGTTACTCTCATTAGAAGGTGGGCACGGGTGACTAATCCGCTCTTCCTCCTTTTGTTCTTCGCTCTCCTCCTCATCTTTTTCATCCAATGAGCTCACAGTTTCATCAATTTCTTCTTCCATAGACTCCTGCAAAATATTAGTCTCTTCTTAGACAACGGAGACTTTCTCAATATATAGTTTAACATAAGCATTAGAAGCATAATTCTCATAAAAATATTCAAGCATGGCAAAATTTTCAGATTTGTGAAGAGTAGCATCATACTTTTCAATCAAAGAAGCAATTTCAGAAGCACCTTAAAAGCAACAAATTCTTCAATTTGTTGAACATCATAGTAATTATAAACACCCTTACCATACGAAGATACGATTCTATTATTACTAAAATCACATTGATAGGGAAGGTGTTTCTTAGGGTTTTCAGAACAACAAGTAAAATCATATATTTCACATAAATTCCAAGCATAGCATTGCAAACATTGAATTTGACTCCATAATAGTTTCCCTTTTTCAGATATACGGTGTCGCACATAACAAGCATGCTCATCTAAAGATTTTCCCTCAACTGAGCTAGTTGGGGTTTCGGCACGAGCACAAAGGGATCGAAGATGATCCAAGTAATAAGCTTCAGCAGTGTGACAGATTTTGATTGGTTCTTCAACCATTGGTTCAGTAGGTACAACTAATTTTTTTGGTATTTTGCGTTTCCTACCCATAACTAAAGATAGAAAACAACTAAGAACAGCAAATAAAAATTACTTAGTGATAAAGCAAACAAGCACACACGAGAATATTCACCCCACACTATTGCTCCCCGGCAACGGCGCCAGAAAAAGGTCTTGATAACCCACAAGTATAGGGGATCGCAACAGTTTTCGATAAGTAAGAGTGTCGAACCCAACGAGGAGCTAAAGGTAGAAAAAATATTCCCTCAAGTTCTATCGACCACCGATACAACTCTACGCACGCTTGACGTTCGCTTTACCTAGAACAAGTATGAAACTAGAAGTACTTTGTAGGTGTTTTCGGAAAGGCTTGCAAGAAAGTAAAGAGCACGAAAATAAAACTAGGGGTTGTTTAGGTAAAGTAGCAACTAAAGTAAATATAGCGAGTGTGGAAAAGTGGTGGTAGGAGTTGCGAAATTGTCCCTTAAGCAATTGACTACTTTACTAGACCGATAGCAAGTATTATCTGGGAGAGGCCACTGCTAGCATGTCATCCCTGATATGGAATTCTATGCACTTATGATTGGAACTATTAGCAAGAATCCGCAACTACTAATGTTCATTAAGGTAAAACCCAACCATAGCATTAAGATAAATTGGCGCCCCTTCAATCCCGTATGCATCAATTTCTATGCTAGGTTGAAGCTTCTGTCACTCTTGCGCTCCAATACATAGTCCTATCAACATACAACTAACCCTATGGTGTGATCCACGCGCGCGCTCATATGATGGGCACCAAAGGACATCAACATAACCACAAGCAAATTAAATCAATCATAGCAATTCATCAACCACCGATAGGACAACGAAAATCTACTCAGACATCATAGGATGGCAACACATCATTGGATAATAATATGAAGCATAAAGCACCATGTTCAAGTAGAGGGTACATCGGGTTGCGGGAGAGTGGACCGCTATAGATAGAGGGGGGAAGGTGATGGAGATGTTGGTGAAGATGGCAGAGGTGTTGGTGAAGATCGCGGTGATGATGATGATGGCCACGGCGGCATTCCGGCGCCACCGGAGGAGAGGGGGAGAGGGGCCCCCTTGTTCCTCTTCTTCCTTGACCTCCTCCCTAGATGGGAGAAGGGTTTCCCCTCTGGTCCTTGGCCTCCATGGCATGGGAGGGGCGACAGCCCCTCCGAGATTGGATCTATCTCTCTGTTTCTCTCTGGTTCTGCGTTTTGTTCTGGCTCTGTTTCACCGTTTCGTATATATATGGAGATCCGTAACTCCGATTGGCCTGAAACCTTCGCCGTGATTTTTTTTCCGAATATTAGCTTTCTTGCGGCAAAAGAAGAGCGTCAACCGCCTTACGGTGGGCTCACGCGGGTAGGGGGCGCGCCCTGGGGGGGGGGCGCCCCCCCGCCTCGTGACCACCTCGGACACTGGTTCGCGTTGATTTTCCTTCCAAATTTTTCATATTTTCCAAAAATAAGCTCCGTCCGTTTTTATCCCGTTTGGACTCCGTTTGATACGGATATTCTGCGAAACCAAAAACATGCAACAGACAGGAACTGGCACTGGGCACTGGATCAATATGTTAGTCCCAAAAATAATATAAAAAGTTGCCAAAAAGTGTATGAAAGTTGACTAATATTGGCATGGAACAATCAAAAATTATAGATACGACGGAGACGTATCAGTAATTTGTTCTCCCACCATAGAATACCTATGCTCTCGAGAGAAGCCACTAGTGAAACCTATGGCCCCCGGGTCTATCTTCATCATATTAGTCTCCTACTACTTAGTTATTTATTTGCTCTTTACTTTGCCTTTATTTTACTTTGCATCTTTATCACAAAAATACCAAAAATATTATCTTATCATATCTATCAGGTCTCACTCTCGTAAGTGGTCGTGTAGGGATTGACAACCCCTATTCGCGTTGGTTGCAAGGATTTATTTGTTTTGTGCAGGTACGAGGTACTCGCGCGTAGCCTCCTACTGGATTGATACCTTGGTTCTCAAAAACTGAGGGAAATACTTACGCTACTTTGCTGCATCATCCCTTCCTCTTCGGGGAAAACCAACGCAGTGCTCAAGAGGTAGCAAGAAGGATATCTGGCGCCGTTGCCGGGGAGGTCTACGCAAAAGTCAACATACCAAGTACCCATCACATACCCTTATCTCCCGCATTACATTATTTGCCATTTGCCTCTCGTTTTCCTCTCCCCCACTTCACCCTTGCCATTTTATTCACCCTCTCTCTCTCTATCCTCCCTCTCTCTCTATTTGCCTCTTTTTGCTCGCTTGCCTTTTGTTTGCTTGTGTGTTAGTTAGTTTGCCTGTCACGATGGCTCAAGATAATACTAAATTGTGTGACTTTACCAATACCAACAACAATGATTTTATTAGCACTCTAATTGCTCCTCTTACCGATGCTGAATCTTGTGAAATTAATACTGCTTTGCTGAATCTTGTCATGAAAGATCTGTTTTCCGGCCTTCCTAGTGAAGATGCCTCTACCCATCTAAATAGCTTCGTTGATTTCTTTGATATGCAAAAGAAGAAATATGTGGATAATGATATTGTTAAATTGAAGCTATTTCCTTTTTCGCTTAGAGATCATGCTAAAGCTTGGTTTTCGTCTTTGCCTAAAAATAGTATTGATTCATGGAATAAGTGCAAAGATGCTTTTATCTCTAAGTATATTCCTCCCGCTAAGATCATCTCTCTTAGAAACGATATTATGAATTTTAAGCAACTTGATCATGAACATGTTGCACAAGCTTGGGAGAGAATGAAACTAATGATACGTAATCGCCCTACTCATGGTTTAAATTTGTGGATGATTATACAAAAAAATTATGCCGGATTGAATTTTGCTTTAGAAATATTTTAGATTCGGCCGCGGGAGGCACTTTTATGGAAATCACTTTAGGAGAAGCTACTAAACTCCTAGATAATATTATGGTTAATTATTCTCAATGGCATACTAAAAGATCTACTAATAAAAAGGTGCATGCGATAGAAGAAATTAATGTTTTGAGTGGAAAGATGGATGAACTTATGAAATTATTTGCTAATAAGAGTGTTTCTTCTGATCCTAATGATATGCCCTTGACTACTTTGATTGAGAATAATAATGAATCTATGGATGTGAATTTTGTTGGTAGGAACAATTTTGGTAACAACGCGTATAGAGGAAATTTTAATCCTAGGCCTTATCCTAGTAATCCCTCTAATAATTATGGTAATTCCTACAACAATTCTTATGGAAATTATAATAAGATGTCCTCTGATTTTGTAATCTAATATTAAATAATTTACTACTTCGCAAAAGAACTTTAATGCTTTGATTGAAGAAAAATTGCTTAAGATTGATGAGTTGGCTAGGAACGTTGATAGAATTTCTCTTGATGTTGATTCTTTGAAACTTAGATCTATTCCACCTAAGCATGATGTCAATGAGTATCCCAAATCCATGAGAATTTCCATTGATGAGTGCAAAGAAAAAACAGCTAGATTGCGTGCTAAGAAAGGTGCCTTTATAAGAGCGTGTTCTTCTAGTTGCTATGAAAATAATGATGAAGACCTAAAACTTATTGATGTGTCCCCTATTAAATCTTTGTTTTGCAATATGAATCTTGATAATGATGGGACTGAATATGATCCACCTTTACCTAGAAGGCATTCCAAGAATTCGGAATTTGTTGATCTTGATGCTAAAATTGATAAAAGTGGGATTGAAGAAATTAAAACCCTAGATGTTGCTAACCCACTATTATGGATTTCAAGGAATTTAACTATGAAAATTTCTCTTTGATTGATTGTATTTCCTTTTTGCAATCCGTGCTAAATTCTCCTCATGCTTATAGTCAAAATAAAGCATTTACTAAACATATCGTTGATGCCTTGATGCAATCTTATGAAGAAAAACTTGAATTGGAAGTTTCTATCCCTAGAAAGCTTTATGATGAGTGGGAACCAACTATTAAAATTAAAATTAAAGATCATGAATGCTATGCTTTATGTGATTTGGGTGCTAGTGTTTCCACGATTCCAAAGACTTTGTGTGATTTGTTAGGTTTCCGTGATTTTGATGATTGCTCTCTTAAACTTGCACCTTGCGGATTCCACTATTAAGAAACCTATGGGAAGAATTAATGATGTTCTTATTGTTGCAAATAGGAATTATGTGCCCGTAGATTTTATTGTTCTTGACATAGATTGCAATCCTTCATGTCCTATTATTCTTGGTAGACCTTTCCTTAGAACGATTGGTGCAATTATTGATATGAAGGAAGGAAATATTAGATTCCAATTTCCATTAAGGAAAGGCATGGAACACTTTCCTAGAAATAAAATTAAATTACCTTATGAATCTATTATGAGAGCCACTTATGGATTGCCTACCAAAGATGGCAATACCTAGATCTATCCTTGCTTGTTATGCCTAGCTAGGGGCGTTAAACGATAGCGCTTGTTGGGAGGCAACCCAATTTTATTTTTATTCCTTGATTTTTGCTCCTGTTTAGTAATAAATAATTTATCTAGCCTCTGTTTTGGTTGTGTTTTTTGTGTTTAATTAGTGTTTGTGCCAAGTAGAACCGTTGGGAAGACTTGGGGAAAGTCTTGTTAAACTTGCTGTAAAAAACAGAAACTTTAGCGCTCACGAGAACTGCTGCCATTTTTATTTGGAAAGTGATATTTAGTTAATTATTTTTTTTAAGATGATTAATAGATAAATTCCTCACGTCCAGAAATTTATTTTATAATTTTTGGGGTTCCAGATCTTGCTCTAGCTACAGATTACTACAGACTGTTCTGTTTTTGACAGATTCTGTTTTTCGTGTGTTGTTTGCTTATTTTGATGAATATATGGCTAGTAAAATAGTTTATAAACCATAGAGAAGTTGGAATACAGTAGGTATAACACCAATATAAATAAATAATGAGTTCATTACAGTACCTTGAAGTGGTCTTTTGTTTTCTTTCGCTAACGGAGCTCACGAGATTTTCTACTTTAGATTTTGTGTTGTGAAGTTTTCAAGTTTTGGGTAAAGATTTGATGGATTATGGAACAAGGAGTGGCAAGAGCCTAAGCTTGGGGATGCCCATGGCACCCCCAAGATAATCTAAGGACACCTAAAAGCCAAAGCTTGGGGATGCCCCGGAAGGCATCCCCTCTTTCGTCTACTTCTATCGGTAACTTTACTTGGAGCTATATTTTTATTCGCCACATGATATGTGTTTTGCTTGGAGCGTTTTGTATGATTTGAGTCTTTACTTTTTAGTTTACCACAATCATCCTTTCTGTACACACCTTTTTATAGAACCATACATGATTTGGAATTTGTTAGAATACTCTATGTGTTTTGCTTATATCTTTTGAGTTATGAAGTTTTGCTCTAGTACTTCACTTATATCTTTTAGAGCACGGTGGTGGATTCATTTTATAGAAACTATTGATCTCTCATGCTTCACTTAGATTATTTTGAGAGTCTTAAATAGCATGGTAATTTGCTTAAAATCCCAATATGCTTGGTATACAAGATTAATAATAAAACTTTCTTATGAGTGTGTTGAATACTATGAAAAGTTCGATGCTTGATAATTGTTTTGAGATATGAAGATGGTGATATTAAAGTTGTGCTAGTAGAGTAGTTGTGAATTTTAAGAATACTTGTGTTAAATTTTGTGATTCCCGTAGCATGCACGTATGGTGAACCGTTATGTGATGAAGTCGGAGCATGATTTATTTTTTGATTGTCTTCCTTATGAGTGGCGGTCGGGGACGAGCGATGGTCTTTTCCTACCAATCTATCCCCCTAGGAGGATGCGCGTAATACTTTGCTTTGATAACTTATAGATTTTTTGCAATAAGTATATGAGTTCTTTATGACTAATGTGAGTCCATGGATTATACGCACTTTTCTCACCCTTCCACCTTTGCTAGCCTCTCTAATACCGCGCACCTTTCGCCGGTATCATACACCCACCATATACCTTCCTCAAAAAAACCACCATACCTACCTATTATGGCATTTCCATAGCCATTCCGAGATATATTGCCATGCAACTTTCCACCGTTACGTTTATTATGACACACTCCATCATTGTCATATTGCTTAGCATGATCATGTAGTTGACATCGTATTTGTGGCAAAGCCACCCTTCATAATTCTTTCATATGTGTCACTCTTGATTCATTGCATATCCCGGTACACCGCCGGAGGCATTCATATAGAGTCATATTTTGTTCTAAGTATCAAGTTGTAATTGTTGAGTTGTAATAAAAATAAATGTGTGATGATCATCATTATTAGAGCATTGTCCCAGTGAGGAAAGGATGATGGAGACTATGATTCCCCCACAAGTCGGGATGAGACTCCGGACGAAAAATTAAAAAAAAAGAGAAAGAAAAGAGGCCATAAAAAAGAGAAAAGGGCCAAATAAAAAAATGAGAGAAAAAGAGAAGGGACAATGCTACTATCCTTTTTCCACACTTGTGCTTCAAAGTAGCACCATGATATTCATAGTAGAGAGTCTCTCATTTCGTCACTTTCATATACTAGTGGGAATTTTTCATTATAGAACTTGGCTTGTATATTCCAATGATGGGCTTCCTCAAATTGCCCTAGGTCTTCATGAGCAAGCAAGTTGGATGCACACCCACTTAGTTTCTTTTTGATATTTCATATACCTATAGCTCTAGTGCATCCGTTGCATGGCAATCCCTACTCACTCACATTGATATCTATTGATGGGCATCTCCATAGCCCGTTGATACGCCTAGTTGATGTGAGACTATCTTCTCCCTTTTTGTCTTCTCCACAACCTCCATTCTATTCCACCTACAAGTGCTATGTCCATGGCTCACACTCATGTATTGCGTGAAGATTGAAAAAGTTAGAGAATGTCAAAAGTATGAAACAATTGCTTGGCTTGTCATCGGGGTTGTGCATGATTTAAATATTTTGTGTGGTGAAGATGGAGCATAGCCAGACAATATGATTTTGTAGGGATAACTTTCTTTGGCCATGTTATTTTGAGAAGACATAATTGCTTTGTTAGTATGCTTGAAGTATTATTATTTTTATGTCAATATTAAACTTTTGTCTTGAATCTTTCGGATCTGAATATTCATACCACAATTAAGAAGAATTACATTAAAATTATGCCAAGTAGCACTCTGCATCAAAAAAATCTGTTTTTATCATTTACCTACTCGAGGACGAGCAGGAATTAAGCTTGGGGATGATTGATACGTCTCCAACGTATCTATAAGTTTTGATTGCTCCATGCTATATTATCTACTGTTTTGGACATTATTGGGCTTTATTATCCACTTTTATATTATTTTTGGGACTAACCTATTAACCAGAGGCCCAGCCTAGAATTGCTGTTTTTTGCCTGTTTTAGGGTTTCGAAGAAAAAGGAATATCAAACAGAGTCCAAACGGAATGAAACCTTCGGGAACGTGATTTTCTCAACGAACAAGACCCAGGAGACTTGGACCCTACGCTAAGACACAAAAGAGGAGGCCAAGAGGTAGGGGGGCGCCTACCCCCCCCAGGCGCGCCCTCCACCCTCGTGGGCCCCCTGTTGCTCCACCGACGTACTCCTTCCTCCTATATATACCTACGTACCCTCAAACGATCAGATACGGAGCCAAAAACCTAATTCTACGGCCGCAACTTTCTGTATCCACGAGATATCATCTTGGGGCCTGTTTCGGAGCTCCGCCGGAGGGGGCATCGATCATGGAGGGCTTCTACATCAACACCATAGCCCTTCCGATTAAGTGTGAGTAGTTTACCTCAGACCTACGGGTCCATAGTTATTAGCTAGATGGCTTCTTCTCTCTTTTTGGATCTCAGTACAATGTTCTCCCCCTCTCTTGTGGAGAACTATTCGATGTAATCTTCTTTTTGCGGTGTGTTTGTTGAGACCGATGAATTGTGGGTTTATGATCAAGTCTATCTATGAACAATATTTGAATCTTCTCTGAATTCTTTTATGTATGATTGGTTATCTTTGCAAGTCTCTTCGAATTATCAGTTTGGTTTGGCCTACTAGATTGATCTTTCTTGCAATGGGAGAAGTGCTTAGCTTTGGGTTCAATCTTGCGGTGTCCTTTCCCAGTGACAGTAGGGGCAGCAAGGCACGTATTGTATTGTTGCCATCGAGGATAAAAAGATGGGGTTTTCATCATATTGCATGAGTTTATCCCTCTACATCATGTCATCTTGCTTAAGGTGTTACTCTGTTTTTAACTTAATACTCTAGATGCATGCTGGATAGCGGTCGATGAGTGGAGTAATAGTAGTAGATGCAGGCAGGAGTCGGTCTACTTGTCTCGGACGTGATGCCTATATACATGATCATACCTAGATATTCTCATAACTATGCTCAATTCTGTCAATTGCTCAACAGTAATTTGTTCACCCACCGTAGAATACCTATGCTCTCGAGAGAAGCCACTAGTGAAACCTATGGCCCCCGGGTCTATCTTCATCATATTAATCTCCTACTACTTAGTTATTTCCTTTGCTCTTTACTTTGCCTTTATTTTACTTTGCATCTTTATCACAAAAATACCAAAAATATTATCTTATCATATCTATCAGGTCTCACTCTCGTAAGTGGCCGTGTAGGGATTGACAACCCCTATTCGCGTTGGTTGCAAGGATTTATTTGTTTTGTGCAGGTACGAGGTACTCGCGCGTAGCCTCCTACTGGATTGATACCTTGGTTCTCAAAAACTGAGGGAAATACTTACGCTACTTTGCTGCATCATCCCTTCCTCTTCGGGGAAAACCAACATGGTGCTCAAGAGGTAGCATTTATCCGTATTTTTATTCGTGCAAAGTACTCGTAGTTTTATCCTCGCAAAATAGTTTCATACTTGTTTCCAGTAAATCAAACATCAAGCGTACGTAGAGTTGTATCGGTGGTCGATAGAACTCGAGTGAATATTTGTTCTACCTTTAGCTCCTCGTTGGGTTCGACACTCTTATTTATCAAAAAAGGCTACAAACGATCCCCTATACTTGTGGGTTATCATTATGTGATGCATGGTTGACCGTATCTACGAACTTTGTAGGCAGGAGCGAAAAGGGTGAGTTCTTTTGGCAGTGCGGGCATGGTTTGTTTCATGCATGAAAGCGCTTTGCGCCCTATATATGAGGTGCACATCATCCATGAACGCAATGTGAAAGTCGTTAGAAAAATGTGGCCATCATGAAGTTTTGTGGCGTAATTGAATGAGTAGAGGCAATGTGACCATTTGCACATTGCACTACATTTTGATTAATTCATTTATACATGCAATGTTGCTCTCCACGTTGTTTAGCATGCACGTGTTATCGTGATGTACTACGGATGAGAAGGCAGACCATTCACGCACATACATTATTGGATGAAACTCAAGGGCTATGTGTGTGTGATGACCTGTGCCAGCTCCGATTATTCTAATATCATTGAATTTGATCTATCCATGAAAAACTTGTTGAACATTTGATTATCTCGTTTAATTTGAATATGTTGTACTAGAGATATTTGCAAGCTATTTATGAATGAATTGTGCTATTCGCTATCCAAACTTTGCTGAATTATGTCGTGTTTGATGAAAATCGTCCAGTTTGATATGTACGCGGGCATGATTGGGAAAACCAATGCAGTGCTTAAGAGGTAGCAGACTCCCCTTTCGTAGTCCCACTAGGAGGGGGAAGGAAGAAGTGGGAGAGGGGAAAGGCAAGGGGGCACCGCCCCCCTTCCTTGTCCCATTCGGACTCAATGGGAGGGGGCGCGCGGCCTGCCCTGGCCGGCCCTTCTCTCTCTCCACTAGATCCCAACAAGGCCCATTAACCCTCGGGGGGTTCCGGTAACCCCCCCGGCATTCCGGTAAAATACCAATTTCACCTGGAACTATTCCGATGTCCAATATATCAATCTTTATGTCTCGACTATTTCGAGACTTCTCGTCATGTCCGTGATCATATCCGGGACTCCGAACTACCTTCGGTACATCAAAACACATAAACTCATATTACCGATCGTCACCGAAGTTTAAGCGTGCGGATCCTACGGGTTCGAGAACTATGTAGACATGACCGAGACTCGTCTCCGGTCAATAACCAATAGCGGAACCCGGATGCTCATATTGGCTCCTACATATTCTACGAAGATCTTTATCAGTCAAACTGCATAACAACATACGGTGTTCCCTTTGTCATCGGTATGTTACTTGCCCGAGATTCGATCATCGGTATCTCAATACCTAGTTCAATCTCGTTACCGTCAAGTCTCTTTATTCGTTCCGTAATACATCATCCTGCAACTAACTCATTAGTTGCATTGCTTGCAAGGCTTATAGTGATGTGCATTACCGAGAGGGCCCAGAGATACCTCTCCGACAATCGAAGTGACAAATCCTAATCTCGATCTATGCCAACCCAACAAGTACCTTCGGAGACACCTGTAGAGCACCTTTATAATCACCCAGTTACGTTGTGACGTTTGGTAGCACACAAAGTGTTCCTCCGGTATTCGGGAGTAGCATAATCTCATAGTCATAGGAACATGTATAAGTCATGTAGAAAGCAATAGGAATATGCTAAGCTAACGGAATGGGTCAAGTCAATCACATCATTCTCTAATGATGCGATCCCGTTAATCAAATGACAACTCATGTCTATGGCTAGGAAACTTAACCATCTTTGATTCAATGAGCTAGTCAAGTAGAGGCATACTGGTGACACTTAGTTTGTCTATATATTCACACATGTACTAAGTTTCCGGTTAATACAATACTAGCATGGATAATACACATTTATCATAATATAAGGAAATATAAATAACAACTTTATTATTGCCTCTAGGGCATATTTCCTTCAGTCTCCCACTTGCACTAGAGTCAATGATCTAGTTTACACAGTAATGATTCTAACACCCATGGAGTCTTGGTGTTGATCATGTTTTGCTCTTGAGAGAGGCTTAGTCAACGGGTGTGTAATATTCGGATCCATGTGTATCTTGCAAATCTCTATGTCTCCCTCCTTGACTTGGTCGCAGATGGAATTGAAGCGTCTCATTATGTGCTTGGTTCTCTTGTGAAATCTGGATTCCTTTGCCAAGGCAATTGCACCAGTATTGTCACAAAAGATTTTCATTGGACCCGATGCACTGGGTATGACACCTAGATCGGATATGAACTCCTTCATCCAGACTCCTTCATTTGCTGATTCTGAAGCAGCTATGTACTCCGCTTCACACGTAGATCCCAGCACGACGCTTTGCTTAGAACTACACCAACTGATAGCTCCACCGTTCAATATAAATATGTATCCGGTTTGTGACTTAGAGTCATCCGGATCAATGTCAAAGCTTGCATCGACATAACCATTTATGACGAGCTCTTTGTCACCTCCATAAACGAGAAACATATCCTTAGTCCTTTTAAGGTATTTCAGGATGTTCTTGACCATTGTCTAGTGATCCACTCCTGGATTACTTTGGTACCTCCCTGCTAAACTAATAGCAAGGCACACATCAGGTCTGGTACATAGCATTGCATACATGATAGAGCCTATGGCTGAATCATAAGGAACATCTTTCATTTTCTCTCTATCTTCTGCAGTGGTCGGGCATTGAGTCTGACTCAACTTCACACCTTGTAACACAGGCAAGAACCCTTTCTTTGCTTGATCCATTTTGAACTTCTTCAAAACTTTATCAAGGTATGTGCTTTGTGAAAGTCCAATTAGGCGTCTTGATCTACCTCTATAGATCTTGATGTCCAATATATAAGCTGCTTCACCGAGGTCTTTCATTCAAAAACTCTTATTCAAGTATCCTTTTATGCTATCCAGAAATTCTATATCATTTCCAATCAACAATATGTCATCCACATATAATATTAGAAATGCTACAGAGCTCCCACTCACTTTCTTGTAAATACAGGCTTCTCAAAAAGTCTGTATAAAACCATATGCTTTGATCACACTATCAAAATGTTTATTCCAACTCCGAGATGCTTGCACCAGTCCATAGATGGATCGCTGGAGCTTGCACACTTTGTTAGCATCCTTTGGATCGATAAAACCTTCAGGTTGCATCATATACAACTCTTCTTCTAGAAATCCATTCAGGAACGCAGTCTTTACATCCATTTGCCAAATTTCATAATCATAAAATCCGGCAATTGCTAACATGATTCAGACGGACTTAAGCATCGCTAAGGGTGAGAAAGTCTCATCGTAGTCAACTCCTTGAACTTGTCGAAAACCTTTCGCAACAAGTCGAGCTTTGTAGACAGTAACATTACCATCAGCATCAGTCTTCTTCTTGAAGATCCATTTATTCTCGATGGCTTGCCGATCATCGGGCAAGTCAACCAAAGTCCACACTTTGTTCTCATACATGGATCCCATCTCAGATTTCATGGCCTCAAGCCATTTTGCGGAATCTGGGCTCATCATCGCTTCCTCATAGTTCGTAGGTTCGTCATGGTCTAGTAACATGACCTCCAAAACAGGATCACCGTATCACTCTGGTGTGGATCTTACTCTGTTTGACCTACGAGGTTCAGTGGTAGCTTGATCTGAAGTCACATGATCATCATCATTAGCTTCCTCACTAATTGGTGTAGGAGTCACAGGAACAAATGTCTGTGATGAACTACTTTCCAATAAGGGAGCAGGTACAGTTACCTCATCAAGTTCTACTTTCCTCCCACTCACTTCTTTCGAGAGAAACTCCTTCTCTAGAAATGATCCATTCTTAGCAACGAATGTCTTGCCTTCGGATCTGTGATAGAAGGTGTACCCAACAGTCTCCTTTGGGTATCCTATGAAGACACATTTCTCCGATTTGGGTTCGAGCTTATCAGGTTGAAGCTTTTTCACATAAGCATCATAGCCCCAAACTTTAAGAAACAACAACTTTGGTTTCTTGCCAAACCACAATTCATAAGGCGTCGTCTCAACGGATTTAGATGGTGCCCTATTTAAAGTGAATGCAGCCGTCTCTAAAGCATAACCCCAAAATGATAGCGGTAAATCAGTAAGATACATCATAGATCGCACCATATCTAGTAAACTACGATTAAGACGTTCAGACACACCATTATGTTGTGGTGTTTCAGGTGGCGTGAGTTGAGAAACTATTCCACATTGTTTCAAATGAAGACCAAACTCGTAACTCAAATATTCTCCTTGATGACCCACAAGTATAGGGGATCTATCGTAGTCCTTTCGATAAGTAAGAGTGTCGAACCCAACGAGGAGCAGAAGGAAATGATAAGCGGTTTCCAGCAAGGTATTCTCTGCAAGTACTGAAATAAGTGGTAACAGATAGTTTTGTGATAAGGATAATTTGTAACGAGCAACAAGTAACAAAAGTAAATAAGGTGCAGCAAGGTGGCCCAATCCTTTTGTAGCAAAGGACAAGCCTGGACAAACTCTTATATGATGTAAAGCGCTCCCGAGGACACATGGGAATATCGTCAAGCTAGTTTTCATCACGTTCATTGATTCGCGTTCGGTACTTTGATAATTTGGTATGTGGGTGGACCGGTGCTTGGGTACTGCCCTTACTTGGACAAGCATCCCACTTATGATTAACCTCTATTGCAATCATCCGCAACTACAACAAAAGTATTAAGGTAAACCTAACCATACCATGAAACATATGGATCCAAATCAGCCCCTTACGAAGCAACACATAAACTAGGGTTTAAGCTTCTGTCACTCTAGCAACCCATCATTGTAACGCCCTGGTAGTTAAGCTACAGTAACCCTCCGGAAATGATGCCGCATCACCTCGGTTAGTGTTGATAATCTCACGTTAGTTCAAAACCGGTTCGAATTCAAATTCAAAATCAAGCAAATAATAAAAGTTTTTAAATATTAAAACTAAAAGTGTTCGGAGTGAGCCAAATAATGCATAGGTAATTATGGTAAAGAAACCACACTTTTATAAAATGTTTAGATGCTTAAATGTGAATGAAACAGCAACATAACCAATATAATAAATGCCTTTTATTATTTATAAAATGTTAAAGTATTTTATTTATGGGTTTAAACTTTTGTAACAAAGGTATAATTAGTAATACTGATTTTGGTACAACTTTTATGTTTTTTTTATAAAACTTAAATGAGATGGGACTAAAAGTAAAACAGTAAAAGGAAAAATAAATAAATAAAGACAAACAAAAAAACAAGAAAAGGGGAGCCTCCCCCACTGGGCCAACCGGCCCAACTAGTCAGCCGGCCGGCCAGCCCACTACGCCCTGGCCTATATCCCCGCTAGCCCCCCGAAACCCTAACTCCCCCCCCCCACGATCCCCCCCCCCCCTGTTTCCCCCTCGATCTAGATTGGGGCAACGGCACCCCGACTCCATCGACCCGCCGACCGCGTCGCCCATCGTCCCTGGAACCCCGTCGCCGGAACCACGTCCCCGACCATCGCCAACTCGCCGGACCGCCTCCTCGTCTCAGTCGCTCGTCCCCGTCCTCCTCCCCGCCGGACTACCTCAAGCCTCGCTGCCCGATCCCCTGCTCCGAACGTGAGCACCTTCTCTTCAACCTCTCTCTTTCCCGTCGCCGGATCAGCCACGCTCGCGCTCTGCCCTCCCCCTCGCCTTGTGGTCCCCGCACTACCGCGCCCGCTCGTCGCCGGCCCCGCAGTTGACCCGTCGTGCCATGCTGCTTCCGCCCGAGTGCTGCTCCCCCTGATGCGGCCCCGTGCGCCTCCGCCGCGCCGGAGCCCCGACCGTGGCGCTGGCCACGCGCGGGCCATGACCTCGCCGGCTCTGCCTTCGCTCCCCTAGTAGCCTCGCCACCACCGGAGCCCCGCACCTCCGCCCACTTCTGCTGCTGCAACCCCCCCCCCCCCCCCCCCCCCCCCCCCCCCCCCCCCCCCCCCCCCCCCCCCCCGCATCGCTCCATAGGCCGCCGTCGCCTGCTACTGCTGCTGCTGTTGCAGTAGCTGCTGCCATTGCCTGGCGCCGCCCCGACCGCCGTTGGCGCCGCGTGCCCGCACGAGCCCAGCCGGTCCACTGTTGGATTAGTGGGGATAACCCCCAGATTAGATTAAGTGCTAATGCCCCTTGTGAGTATGACTAGTGGGGCCCGCCCCCTGTTAGAAAGAAAAAAAAAGAGAATTTCAAAATAACTAAATATAATTAATAATTAATTAATTAATTTAATAGTTAATTAACTTAATTAATATTGCTTAGTTAACTAATTAACTACCTCACTAGTTCAATGAGTCAATGACAAGGAGGCCCCACCCTCCTGTTGACCAGTCAAAGTTTGACTGGTCAACTGGGTCCACTGGCCCACATGTCAGCCTTTGTGTACATTCTATGTACACAGGGCTGGGTACCCATAGCATTTTGTCTATTAATTTTGAAATACAAATAATTTGGGAAATTGATTAAATCATTAAATATTAATATAAAATAATCCGTAACTCGGATGGAAATACTTTCAACATGAAAGTTGCTCAGAACGACGAGACGAATTCGAATACGCAGCCCGTTCATCCGCCACGCATCCCTAGCATAGCAAACACGCAACTTTCCCCCTCCGGTTCGTCTGTCCGAAAACGCAAAACACCGGGGATAATTTCCCGGATGTTTCCCCCCTTCACCGGTACCACCTCGTACCGCGTTAGGGCGCACCTAGCATCACGCCTTGTCATGTCATGCATCTTCATGCTTTTGTTTGCATTATATTTATTGTTTATTCCCCCTCTGCTCTCGCTAGACACCGAGACCGACGCCGCTACTACCCAGTACGACTACGGTGTTGACGACCCCTCTCTCTTGCCAGAGCAACCAGGCAAGCCCCCCCTTTGATCACCAGATATCGCCTAATCTTCTCTATACTGCTTGCATTAGTGTAGTGTAGCATGTTACTGCTTTCCGTTATTCCTATCCTGATGCATAGCCTGTCCTTGCTACTACTGTTGTTACCATTACCTGCTATCCTGCTGCTTAGTATAGGATGCTAGTGTTCCATCAGTGGCCCTACACTCTTGTCCGTCTGCCATGCTATATTACTGGGCCGTGATCACTTCGGGAGGTGATCACGGGCATATACTATATACTTTACACAGTTACATTACCTGTGGTACTGTTCGGAGTTGGGGGCTGAAGGGGCAGGTGGCTCCATCCCGGTAGAGGTGGGCCTGGGTTCCCGACGGCCCCCGACTGTTACTTTGTGGCGGAGCGACAGGGCAGGTTGAGACCACCTAGGAGAGAGGTGGGCCTGGCCCTAGTCGGTGTTCGCGGATACTTAACACGCTTAACGAGATCTGGGTATTTGATCTGAGTCTGGCCATTTGGTCTATACGCACTAACCATCTACGCGGGAGTAGTTATGGGTATCCCGGCGTCGTGGTATCAGCCGAAGCCTTCGTGACGTCAGCGACTGAGTGGCGCGCGCCGGATTGGAACGTAAGCCTGCTCTTGTATTAAGGGGGCTAGTTCTGCTTCCGGCCGCGTTCGCAACGTGCAGGTGTGCTAAGGGCGATGGGCCCAGACCCCTGTGCGCTTAGGTTTAGACCGGCGTGCTGACCTCTCTGTTGTGCATAGGTGGGGCTGCGACGTGTTGATCTTTCGCGGCCGGGCATGACCTCGAAAAGTGTGTCCGGCCAAATGGGATCAAGCGTGTTGGGGTATGTGGTGCACCCCTGCAGGGAAGTTAATCTATTCGAATAGCCGTGATCTTCGGTAACAGGACGACTTGGAGTTGTACCTTGACCTTATGACAACTAGAACCGGATACTTAATAAAACGCACCCTTCCAAGTGCCAGATACAACCGGTGATCTCTCTCTCACAGGGTGACGAGGGGAGGATCATCGGTTAGGATTATGCTATGCGATGCTACTTGGAGGACTTCAGTCTATTCTCTTCTGCATGCTGCAAGACGGAGGCTGCCAGAAGCGTAGTCTTCGAAAGGACTAGCTATCCCCCTCTTATTCCGGCTTTCTGCAGTTCAGTCCACCGATATGGCCCTTTACACATTTACCCATGCATATGTAGTGTAGCTCCTTGCTTGCGAGTACTTTGGATGAGTACTCATGGTTGCTTTCTCCCTCTTTTCCCCCTATCCCTTCTACCTGGTTGTCACAACCAGATGTTGGAGCCCAGGATCCAGACGTCACCGTCGATGATGACTCCTACTACACCGGAGGTGTCTACTACTACGTGATGCCCACTGACGATGACCAGGAGTAGTTAGGAGGATCCCAGGCAGGAGGCTTGCGCCTCTTTCGATCTGTATCCCAGTTTGTGCTAGCCATCTTATGGCAACTTGTTTAATTTATGTCTGTACTCAGATATTGTTGCTTCCGCTGACTCGTCTATGATCGAGCTCTTGTATTCGAGCCCTCGAGGCCCCTGGCTTGTATTATGATGCTTGTATGACTTATTTTATTTGTAGAGTTGTGTTGTGATATCTTCCCGTGAGTCCCTGATCTTGATCGTACACGTTTGCATGCATGATTAGTGTACGATCGAACCGGGGGCGTCACAAGTTGGTATCAGAGCCGACTGCCTGTAGGAATCCCCCTTCCACACTCCTTGGCCGAAGTTGAGTCTAGTCGATGAAAATTGTTTTACTAACTTGGTTGTGCGGCCCTTGGGCCCACGTCGCCATCGGGTGTTATTAGGATCTTTTATTCCTCGATCTATACTCTAGGACTCTGATCTCTCTTCTATTCGAGTTAAATGATTTTGCTAAAATCTAACTCTAGGTTCTCGTTACCACTTCCTGTTGGAGAACCCTTTCATTACGGATGGTCGACTGCTTCAACAGAAGATTCTGACAATACTCTCCGATATTTTCTCGATACCTCGTGCCCGTTGCTTTTGCAATTCCCTACCACCGAAAAATCCCTATGGATAAATACTTACACATGTCGTTCTTACTTTTATTCCCAGTTGGTCTTGTTATTACAAGATACCCCAAAATACTCGTCGTTGTTTCGGTAATCCTTTGAGCTTACTGCCTTGCTGTTCTTTGTCACCTGAATACCCCTATGGATAATTCTCGCACTTATCGAGTATCCGCTCATCCCCTAGTTGTTCATGTGTTTCACAATGGTCATCGAAATACTATTCGATCCTCCAAAAATCCTTAGTAGCTTATTGCTCTGCAATACTTGTCTGCTTGCATGATGGATGCTTTCCATATGTCTGGCAATATTCGTTAGTATCCTTAGGCACCGCCATTTTGATCCCTTTGATTCAACATGAGTGCGAATGCACGCAATCATCAGTTGATCCTTTTAAATTATCTTTCCGGCTCAGACGTCATTTTAAACATGAGCTGGTTCTCAACAAATCCAATTGCCGTCGATTGTACCCCTAAGGCTATTCAACTTATCCATTCCTAATCAGAACATTGCTTCTGATCCCTTGATTTGAAAATCATAATTCCTTTGCATTTGGGCTCTGGATTAGTCAGTTGTTTCCATAATCCAATGCCTTTGCATTGTTACTTCCTCTGGTTGTGTGCCGATGCTCACGTCAGCTCTGT
Organism: Triticum urartu; assembly: GCF_003073215.2. Taxonomy (NCBI): domain Eukaryota; kingdom Viridiplantae; phylum Streptophyta; class Magnoliopsida; order Poales; family Poaceae; genus Triticum; species Triticum urartu. The sequence continues at coordinate 315,125,854 of NC_053024.1, read as the reverse complement.
TATGGACCGGCAGATCCTTTAATGGATTTTATCTAACAGCGTCCTTCATATTCAATAACCTTGTGAGCCTACCCTCGGATACATAATGCCTTTGGTAAAATGTATCATCTACTTTCTCAACCTTGCTCTACTTTTGAGCTTGTGATATTTACTCTTGAAACTTGTGGTATATGTTTCTAAGAAGCCCCTATGGGTTGAACATATGCCTTCTCTAAACTGTGTGAACTCGAAAGTTTTCACGAGTCATACACTTCTGGTATTTTACCAGATAAAATTTCAACACTACAACTTCTTCGAAAGTGAGAAGTGAATGAAAGGTTATGCATTGGAGAAGTGGGAGTCGACCTTGAACTTTGAGTTCATGCCCATGGACACGATGTAGATCTTATCATTAAAGCTTCTTTTAAATTAAATTATTCCTTTGGTATAAGTTCATCTTATATCCGGGATCTGGCCTTTTGCAATAGTGTTTCCGACCATGTTCTCCTTTAAATACCATTTCTCGGACAAGTTGAAGTAATTGTCTTCTACAGATCATTGCACCCGACCAACCTTTACTTTGATCTACCGTCGTGTATTACACTCTAGTATCTCAAGATTATCACGGAACTACATAACTTCTTATGAGTTCTTCATCAACTATTATTCTCACCGATTCCAACCCCCCCGGGTTCTGAGTTAATAATCACTCGAGAACACCGATAAGTGAATCGATTCCGCACTCGGATTCAATAACTCTAAGTAATTTTTGTTGCTTATGAGTTTAATAACTCTTCAAGTCATTCCTAGCCTAATCGGCTACATCATTATTGTGCCAATTTTGACTGTACTACCTGGTCCTTCCCGGAGCACAATTTTCGACGATGAGCTAAGCTTACGTCGATTTTCCTTGTCATATCATTTCACCTTGAACAGCAAGCTTGATTTCAAGTTTGTGTCGTACCTGTGCTTCCATTGACCTCTTGCTTCATCATCCCTTTGACTTGATGTCATCGCTGATCGATTACATCCTCATGAAATCTCTCGACAAAAATTGTCGTGGTCATCATCAACATTTTGAATCCTTTCAGGATACCAATCGAATTCATGATGATAAGTACCACCCTTGTTCCTTGGTAATTTGAGTTACCATCGACAACATCCTTGCCTTCTCTCCAACACAAACTTGTTCGTGTTTTGTATTACACCTTAGGTTCCTGCCATCCAGCTTATGCTGTGTTCTACCTTGGATTATTACCATCTGTTATGTCAAGAATGTCATGGGAATGCCCCACCTCTTAAGGATTCTTGTTATAGAATTACTTCTCGCCATCTCTGTTCATTTCTTGGTCCCCGTGTTGATTCGAATCGGAATACCGACAATTGAACCTAGAGGTGTGAATTCAAAACTTCTAGCAATCCTAATGCTTTGAAGTGAATGATTGATAGTTTCATTCTAATTCTTTTGTTCATTAAGTCACCATTCTAACATTGTTCGTGCGACCCAGCCATATTTTGGGTGCACCTGTCAACCAATGTTTAATTGTGGATGTTTTCCTCGAACATACATCATTATATCATTTGATCTGACAATTGTTATCTCCTTGTTCACATAATTGTGGAAATCCATCTTTTGTTAATCTCGATAAATTATCGCTGAGACCATCAGCCACCTCATCATCCTATCATTGGTTTGATGATAAACTCTTGTTTTGGAACTTGCTTCCATAGTTCATTTCCCGAGAATCTTACAATGTCATCCCGTCAAATTGTGTTGCACCTTTGCTTCTCAGACATCTCGAGTCTGAGGTATCCTGACACCAATCAGATCTGAAACTCGGTCAGATATGATGGTTGGAACATTTTCCAAGAGTTATAACATTGGTCTCTAAATAACCCGGTAAGGTGGTGTCTTTGCTTAGCATCCCTGGCCAGAGGACCTATTGTTGTAGTATATGTATCCTTTTATCAAGGTTAGCCATTCTTCCATGAGGAAATTGTAAGATTTATTCTATAAGTTGTTCCTGATGGATCCTTTGTGTTTCCAAAGTCTGATCTTCACCTGTTGGCCATGTCAATGCTATCTCGAAGCATGTCTATGGTACTCCAATTTTCAACAAGAACATTTGAAGCCCAATGTTAAATGTTTCCTGCTCAATTATCCAAACACCGTTGTATGGGTAATGTCATGAAATTTCTCTCCCCTTACCTCAAGAGTTTTCGACATTATATCCTGTCATGGATATCATGCTCTGCTTGTCCTTGGGAAGGATATACCCCTGAAATATGTGTTTAAACACATTTTCCTTCCCCTTGTTCTGTTTAATTTGATAATCATATTTTCCTTTCCATTGTTGGTTTAACCTTTCTTGTGATCTATATGATCTAAGCAGTAATATTCTCCTGCTTATGTAAACACCTCGGTGTACCATTCTGTCAGCAAGACCCTGTTACTATTGTTGAAAACTTTCCGGTAACCGCCGATGGACGAGAACTCTACCTATTGGACCGCCTCGTTCAACGAGCAGGAAAATGGTTCTCTTCGTCCCTCGCCCTTGGTACCGATGTTGTTGCCGACCTAACCGACAGACTATCCTCTGACATGCCTTGCTTTCATGATCGTGCAATACATCACCGCCCTTCTTGCTTTTAACCCACATGGTGGGCCCATAACCCACAGTTCCTCAGGATCGAAACCTGACTCTAGTGTACACCCCCTGTTCCCAAAGTTATTCCTCACGCGTAGCCTCGTGTGTAATTCATGAGCCACCTTCCGATGAGATCATCAATCTGGTATCTGACGCAATACTTATTCCCATTGCTCTGAACCCCTTTCACACTTCGCTTCAGGCAACGAATGATTGCCTATGTGCTCGAAACTTCTCATGGTACCTTATTACTTTGCTCTCGATATTTTCTTAAGTTTCAATTCGAGAGTTACTTTCCGCCACCTTCCCCGATGTTATCTACCAGATGAGCAACCTTGTAGAGGTTTGTTCTTCCGAATCTACCGTTTTTCCTTACCGTAAGTACGATGAAGACACAAAAAAAAGGAAGACGACTTCATCATGATGACCTGAAGCAAAGAAATGAAGACGTCGACGTAATGGATCAACCTCTTCGAGAAGAGCAACCTAGACTGTGAAGAATCGTTAGAAATTGCGTAACCTAGTCTCCCCCTTACACCCCCCTTAAATCTCGGGACGAGATTTCTTGTCGTGGAGGAGATTTGTAACGCCCCGGTAGTTAAGCTACAGTAACCCTCCGGAAATGATGCCGCATCACCTCGGTTAGTGTTGATAATCTCACGTTAGTGCAAAACCGGTTCGAATTCAAATTCAAAATCAAGCAAATAATAAAAGTTTTTAAATATTAAAACTAAAAATGTTCGGAGTGAGCCAAATAATGCATAGGTAATTATGGTAAAGAAACCACACTTTTATAAAAATGTTTAGATGCTTAAATGTGAATGAAACAGCAACATAACCAATATAATAAATGCCTTTTATTATTTATAAAATGTTAAAGTATTTTATTTATGAGTTTAAACTTTTGTAACAAAGGTATAATTAGTAATACTGATTTTGGTACAACTTTTATGTTTTTTTTATAAAACTTAAATGAGATGGGACTAAAAGTAAAACAGTAAAAGGAAAAATAAATAAATAAAGACAAACAAAAAAACAAGAAAAGGGGAGCCTCCCCCACTGGGCCAACCGGCCCAGCTAGTCAGCCGGCCGGCCAGCCCACTACGCCCTGGCCTATATCCCCGCTAGCCCCCCGAAACCCTAACTCCCCACCCCCCCGATCCCCCCCCCCTCTGTTTCCCCCTCGATCTAGATTGGGGCAACGGCGCCCCGACTCCATCGACCCGCCGACCACGTCGCCCATCGTCCCTGGAACCCCGTCGTCGGAACCACGTCCCCGACCATCGCCAACTCGCCGGACCGCCTCCTCGTCTCAGTCGCTCGTCCCCGTCCTCCTCCCCGCCGGACTACCTCAAGCCTCGCTGCCCGATCCCCTACTCCGAACGTGAGCACCTTCTCTTCAACCTCTCTCTTTCCCGTCGCCGGATCAGCCACGCTCGCGCTCTGCCCTCCCCCTCGCCTTGTGGTCCCCGCACTACCGCGCCCGCTGGTCGCCGGCCCTGCAGTTGACCCGTCGTGCCATGCTGCTTCCGCCCGAGTGCTGCTCCCCCTGCTGCGGCCTCGTGCGCCTCCGCCGCGCCGGAGCCCCGACCGTGGCGCTGGCCACGCGCGGGCCATGACCTCGCCGGCTCTGCCTTCGCTCCCCTAGTAGCCCCGCCACCACCGGAGCCCCGCACCTCCGCCCACTTCTGCTGCTGCAACCCCCCCCCCCCCCCCCCCCCCCCCCCCCCCCCCCCCCCCCCCCCCCCCCCCCCCCCCCCCCCCCGCATCGCTCCATCAGGCCGTCGTCGCCTGCTACTGCTGCTGCTGTTGCAGTAGCTGCTGCCATTGCCTGGCGCCGCCCCGACCGCCGTTGGCGCCGCGTGCCCGCACGAGTCTAGCCGGTCCACTGTTGGATTAGTGGGGATAACCCCCAGATTAGATTAAGTGCTAATGCCCCTTGTGAGTATGACTAGTGGGGCCCGCCCCTGTTAGAAAGAAAAAAAAAGAATTTCAAAATAACTAAATATATTAATAATTAATTAATTTTAATAGTTAATTAACTTAATTAATATTGCTTAGTTAACTAATTAACTACCTCACTAGTTCAATGAGTCAATGACAAGGAGGCCCCACCCTCCTGTTGACCAGTCAAAGTTTGACTGGTCAACTGGGTCCACTGGCCCACATGTCAGCCTTTGTGTACATTTTTGTACACAGGACTGGGTACCCATAGCATTTTGTCTATTAATTTTGAAATACAAATAATTTGGGAAATTGATTAAATCATTAAATATTAATATAAAATAATCCGTAACTCGGATGGAAATACTTTCAACATGAAAGTTGCTCAGAACGACGAGACGAATTCGAATACGCAGCCCGTTCATCCGCCACGCATCCCTAGCATAGCAAACACGCAACTTTCCCCCTCCGGTTCGTCTGTCCGAAAACGCAAAACACCGGGGATAATTTCCCGGATGTTTCCCCCCTTCACCGGTACCACCTCGTACCGCGTTAGGGCGCACCTAGCATCACGCCTTGTCATGTCATGCATCTTCATGCTTTTGTTTGCATTATATTTATTGTTTATTCCCCCTCTGCTCTCGCTAGACACCGAGACCGACGCCGCTACTACCCAGTACGACTACGGTGTTGACGACCCCTCTCTCTTGCCAGAGCAACCAGGCAAGCCCCCTTTGATCACCAGATATCGCTAATCCTTCTTCTATACTGCTTGCATTAGTGTAGTGTAGCATGTTACTGCTTCCGTTATTCCTATCCTGATGCATAGCCTGTCCTGCTACTACTGTTGTTACCATTACCTGCTATCCTGCTGCTTAGTATAGGATGCTAGGTGTTCCATCAGTGGCCCTACACTCTTGTCGTCTGCCATGCTATATTACTGGGCCGTGATCACTCGGGAGGTGATCACGGGCATATACTATATACTTTACACAGTTACATTACCTGTGGTACTGTTCGGAGTTGGGGGCTGAAGGGGCAGGTGGCTCCATCCCGGTAGAGGTGGGCCTGGGTTCCCGACGGCCCCCGACTGTTACTTTGTGGCGGAGCGACAGGGCAGGTTGAGACCACCTAGGAGAGAGGTGGGCCTGGCCCTAGTCGGTGTTCGCGGATACTTAACACGCTTAACGAGATCTGGGTATTTGATCTGAGTCTGGCCATTTGGTCTATACGCACTAACCATCTACGCGGGAGTAGTTATGGGTATCCCGGCGTCGTGGTATCAGCCGAAGCCTTCGTGACGTCAGCGACTGAGTGGCGCGCGCCGGATTGGAACGTAAGCCTGCTCTTGTATTAAGGGGGCTAGTTCTGCTTCCGGCCGCGTCGCAACGTGCAGGTGTGCTAAAGGCGATGGGCCCAGACCCCTGTGCGCTTAGGTTTAGACCGGCGTGCTGACCTCTCTGTTGTGCATAGGTGGGGCTGCGACGTGTTGATCTTTCGCGGCCGGGCATGACCTCGAAAAGTGTGTCCGGCCAAATGGGATCAAGCGTGTTGGGGTATGTGGTGCACCCCTGCAGGGAAGTTAATCTATTCGAATAGCCGTGATCTTCGGTAACAGGACGACTTGGAGTTGTACCTTGACCTTATGACAACTAGAACCGGATACTTAATAAAACGCACCCTTCCAAGTGCCAGATACAACCGGTGATCTCTCTCTCACAGGGTGACGAGGGGAGGATCATCGGTTAGGATTATGCTATGCGATGCTACTTGGAGGACTTCAGTCTATTCTCTTCTGCATGCTGCAAGACGGAGGCTGCCAGAAGCGTAGTCTTCGAAAGGACTAGCTATCCCCCTCTTATTCCGGCTTTCTGCAGTTCAGTCCACCGATATGGCCCTTTACACATTTACCCATGCATATGTAGTGTAGCTCCTTGCTTGCGAGTACTTTGGATGAGTACTCACGGTTGCTTTCTCCCTCTTTTCCCCCTATCCCTTCTACCTAGTTGTCACAACTAGATGTTGGAGCCCAAGATCCAGACGTCACCGTCGACGACGACTCCTACTACACCGGAGGTGTCTACTACTACGTGATGCCCGCTGACGACAACCAGGAGTAGTTAGGAGGATCCCAGGCAGGAGGCCTGCGCCTCTTTCGGCGCCTCTTTCGAACTGTATCCCAGTTTGTGCTAGCCATCTTATGGCAACTTGTTTAATTTATGTCTGTACTCAGATATTGTTGCTTCCGCTGACTCGTCTATGATCGAGCTCTTGTATTCGAGCCCTCGAGGCCCCTGGCTTGTATTATGATGCTTGTATGACTTATTTTATTTGTAGAGTTGTGTTGTGATATCTTCCCGTGAGTCCCTGATCTTGATCGTACACGTTTGCATGTATGATTAGTGTACGATCGAACCGGGGGCGTCACAATCATCTACTTATTACTCCCCAATGCCTTCCTCTAGGCCCAAATAATGGTGAAGTGTCATGTAATCGACGTTCACATAACACCACTATAGGAGAGACAACATACATCTCATCAAAATATTGAACGAATACCAAATTCACATGACTACTAATAGCAAGACTTCTCCCATGTCCTCAGGAACAAAAGTAACTACTCACAAAGCATAAACATGTTCATAATCAGAGGGGTATTAATATGCATATAGGATCTGAACATATAATCTTCCACCAATTGAACCAACTAGCATCAACTACAAGGAGTAATTAACACTACTAGCAACCTACTAGCACCAATCCCGGACTTGGAGACAAGAATTGGATACAAGAGATGAACTAGGGTTTTGAGATGAGATGGTGCTGATGAAGATGTTGATGGAGATTGCCCTCTCCCGATGAGAGGAGCGTTGGTGATGACGATGGCGATGGTTTCCCCCTCCGGGAGGGAAGTTTCCCTGACAGAACATCTCCGCCAGAGCCCTAGATTAGTTCCGCCTCGTGGCGGCAGAGTTTCATCCGAGAAGATGGCTTATGATTTTTTTCCCATCGAAAGACTCCATATAGCAGAAGATGGTCACCGAAGGGCCACCAGGGGGCCCACGAGGTAGGGGGCGCACCCAGGGGTGTAGGGCGCGCCCCCCACCCTCGTGTGCAGGGTGTGGCCCCCTGGTGAAGTTCTTGCTCTCAATATTTTTTATATATTTGGAAAACATCTTCCGTGAAGTTTTAGTACTTTTGTAGTTGTGCAGAATAGGTCTCTAATATTTGCTCCTTTTCCAGCCCAGAATCCCAGCTGCCGGCATTCTCCCTCTTTATGTAAGCCTTGTAAAATAAGAGAGAATAGGCATAAGTATTGTGACATAATGTGTAATAATAGCCCATAATGCAATAAATATTGATATAAAAGCATGATGCAAAATGGACGTATCAACTCCCCCAAGCTTAGACCTCGCTTGTCCTCAAGCGAATAGCCGAAATCGAAAAATATGTCCACATGTTTAGAGATAGAGGTGTTGATAAAAATAAAATACGGACATGAGGGCATCATGATCATTCTTAGAACAACAACTAATATAATTCTTGTCATATAATCTCTAATGCTAGAGTAATAATTCAATCACAATGTCAAGTATGAATCGTAAACTTCATTGAAAACTAACAAACTACAATCTCAGTCATTGAAGCAATTGCAATTTATCATAACATAGGTAAGAGTCAATGTATAAGAGCTTTTCAGCAAGTCCACAAACTCAACTATCATATAATCTATCACAATTGCTGACACTCACGCAATACTTATGGGTATGGAGTTTTAATCGGACACAGAGAAAGATAGGGGCTTATAGTTTTGCCTCCCAACGTTTTACCTCAAGGGTAATGTCAACAGTAATAGTTCATGAAAACTCACATCCAATTAGCCATATATACCAGGATCTTTCCAACATATTGTGCTTGCCAAAGGATAAAGTGTAAAAAGGAAGGGTGAAAATCACCATGACTCTTATGCAATATAGGAGATAAAAGTAAAAGATAGGCCCTTCGCAAAGGGAAGCAGAGGTTGTCATGCGCTTTTATGGTTGGATGCACAAAATCTTAATGCGAAAGAATGTCACTTTATATTGCCACTTATGATATGGACCTTTATTATGCAGTCTGTCGCTTTTATTACTTCCATATCACACGATCGTATAAAGCTTATTTCCTCCACACCAATCAATCATACATATTTAGAGAGCAATTTTTATTGCCTGCATCAATGACAACTTACTTGATGGATCTTACTCAATCCATAGGTAGATATGGTGGACTCTTATGGCAAGACTGGTTTAAGGGTATTTAGAAGCACAGGTAGTATCTCTACTTGGTGCAATGAATTTGGCTAGCATGAGGGGGAAAAGCAAGCTCATCATGTTGGAAGATCCAAGACAATATAATTCATCTCAGATGTAAGAAAACATAACCTATTACGGTGTCTTCCTTGTCCAATGTCAACTCTTTAGCATGTCATATTTTAATGAGTGCTCACAATCATAAAAGATGTCCAAGATAGTATATTTATATGTGAAGACCTCTCTTTCTTTATTACTTCCTCTTAATTGCAACGATGACCAAAACTATGTTTGTCAACCCTCAACAACTTTTATTCATCATACTTTTTCTATGTGAGCTCATTACTCTCCATAAGACTCACATGATCTCTTTGTTTCTTTTTATTTCTTTCTCTTTTCTTTTATTCACTTAGGATCATGGCAAAATAATCAAGCCCTTGACTCAACACTAATCTTTATTATATAGCTCACGGACTCAATTACACATAAGGATAATAAAGCAAAGCTCACAACTAGATCACACTAAGAACTTTTATTCTACTAGATCAAGATATTACCAAAAGGATCGAACTAAGAAAAACGATAAAGATAAAGTGATGGTGATATGATACCGGGGCACTCCCCCAAGCTTGGCAGTTGCCAAGTGGAGTGCCCATACCCATGTGATTATGTCTCCTTTGTTGGTGAAGAAGGTGGGGATGTTGATGATGGATAGTCGCACATCGAGCGTAGGGGGTCTTCTAACTTGCGGATAATGCCCTTGAGTGCAATGATATGCTCCTTCAACAAAATATTTTCACGTGTGAGATACTTATTTTGTATACGAGCTAACTCAATCATCTTGAAAGCTTCAATTTCTGTTGGAGTAAGAAGATTGTGATCCAGTTGAAGGGTGTCTTCTGCTGCCGGAACTTGGTCCTCCATGGCCTTCTTGATCCCTTCATCCTTGTTGATCTCCATGGGTTCTTCTCTCTTCAGCTCTATCTTCATTAGCCAAGCATCGTTGCCCTCATGGTTGGAGGAGGAGGGAGATGACATAGTGCCTGGCCTTGAAAACCCTGACAGAAAACAGCTCGAAACAAAGACAGGAGATTTTTGCGTGATACGGGAGTCAAAACCTCCGGGAGATTATATAATGAAATTTTACCGACCAAAATACGTGTCGTGTATGAAAACGGAGCCCAGAGAGCACACGAGGTGCCCACGAGGTAGGGGGCGTGCCCAGTAGGGTAGGGCCCGCCCTCCACCCTCTTGGAGCCCTCGTGTCCTTCCCGAACTGCTACTTATTTTTCTAAATATTCCAAAACGGAGAAATATTGCCTTAAAACTGTTTTGGAGTCGGTTTGCTTACCGTACCACATACCTATTCCTTTTCGGAGTCTGAAACGTTCCGGAAAGTGTCCCTTATGTATTCCTCCAGGGTTACGGTTTCAATAACATTGGTTTCAACATTTATGGGATTACGTGAGATATAATGTTTGATTCTTTGACCGTTCACCACCTTCGGATTTGTGCCTTCGAAGTTGTTGATTTTTATGGCACCGGAATGGTAGACCTCCTCGATAACGTAAGGGACTTCCCATTTAGAGAGAAGTTTTCCTGCAAAAAATCTTAAAGGAGAGTTGTATAGCAATACATAATCACCTACATTAAACTCACGCTTTTGTATCCTTTTGTCATGCCATCTTTTAACTTTTTCTTTAAACAACTTGGCATTTTCGTAGGCTTGGGTTCTCCATTCATCAAGTGAGCTAATATCAAATAACCTCTTCTCACCGGTAAGTTTAAAATCATAATTAAGTTCTTTAATAGCCCAATAATCCTTGTGTTCTAGTTCGAGAGGTAAGTGACATGCTTTTCCAAAGACCATTTTATACGCAGACATACCCATAGGATTTTTATATGCAGTTCTATAGGCCCATGATGCATCATCAAGTTTCTTGGACCAATTCTTTCTAGACCTATTAACCGTCTTTTGCAAAATTAATTTGAGTTCTCTATTACTCAATTCTACTTGACCACTAGACTGAGGGTGATAAGGAGATGCAATTCTATGATTAACATCATATTTAGCAAGCATTTTACAGAAAGCACCATGAATAAAATATGAACCACCATCAGTCATTAAATATCTAGGGACTCCAAATCTTGGAAAAATAACTTCTTTAAGCATTTTAATAGAAGTGTTATGATTAGCACTACTAGCTGGAATAGCTTCTACCCACTTAGTAACGTAATCAACAGCAACTAAAATATGTGTGTAACCATTAGAGGAGGGAAAAGGTCCCATATAGTCAAAGCCCCAAACATCAAATGGTTCAATAACAAGTGAATAATTCATAGGCATTTCTTGACGTCTACTAATATTACCAATTCTTTGACATTCATCACAAGATAAGACAAACTTACGGGCATCCTTGAAGAGAGTAGGCCAATAAAAACCAGATTGCAGTACCTTATGTGAATTTCTATCTCCAGCATGGTGTCCTCCATAAGCTTCGGAGTGACATTTGCGTAGGATCTGTTCCTGTTCATGCTCAGGTACACAACTTCTAATAACACCATCTACTCCTTCTTTATAAAGATGTGGGTCATCCCAAAAGTAATGCCTCAAATCATAGAAGAACTTTTTCTTTTGCTGGTATGTGAAACTAGGTGGTATAAACTTAGCAACAATGTAATTAGCATAATCAGCATACCATGGAGCAGTATGAGAAACATTTATGACATTTAATTGCTCATCAGGAAAGCTATCATCAATAGGTAGTGGGTCATCAAGCACATTTTCTAACCTAGAAAAGTTGTCTGTAACGGGGTTCTCAGCTCCTTTTCTATCAACAATATGCAAATCAAATTCTTGTAGCAAGAGAAACCATCTAATAAGTCTAGGTTTAGCATCTTTCTTTTCCATAAAATATTTAATAGCAGCATGATCAGTGTGAATAGTTACTTTAGAATCAACTATATAAGGTCTAAACTTATCACAAGCAAATACAACTGCTAAGAATTCTTTTTCAGTGGTAGCATAATTTCTTTGAGCATTGTCTAGAGTTTTACTAGAATATTGAATAACACTTAGTTTCTTATCAACTCTTTGTCCTAGAACAACACCTACAGCATAATCACTAGCATCACACATAATTTCAAAGGGTAAATTCCAATCAGGTGGTTGAACAATAGGTGCAGAGATCAATGCTTTCTTAAGTATTTCAAATGCTTCTACACAGTCATCATCAAAGACAAATGGTATATCTTTTTGTAATAAATTAGTCAGAGGCCGAGAAATTTTTGAGAAGTCCTTAATGAACCTCCTATAAAAACCGGCATGCCCAAGGAAACTTCTTATACCTTTGATGTCCTTGGGACATGGCATCTTTTCAATAGCATCAACCTTGGCCTTATCAACTTCAATACCTCTTTCAGAAAGTTTATGCCCCAAGACAATACCTTCATTAACCATAAAGTGGCACTTTTCCCAATTCAAGACAAGATTAGTTTCTTCACATCTCTACAAAACTCGATCAAGGTTTCTCAAGCAATCATCAAAAGAAGATCCGTAGCCGGAAAAGTCGTCCATGAAAACCTCACAAATCTTTTCACAAAAGTCAGAGAATATAGCCATCATGCATTTGAAAGGTAGCAGGTGCATTACATAAACCAAAAGGCATACGTCTATAAGCAAAAGTACTCTTTGATTGATCTTTGGCTGACACAGGTATTTGAGAGAAACTACAATAACCATCTAGAAAGCAAAAAAAGTGTATGTTTGGACAATCTTTCTAGCATTTGATCGATAAAAGGTAAGGGGTAATGATCTTTTTTAGTAGCCTGATTTAATTTGCGGAAATCAATTACCATCCTATAACCTGTAATAATTCTTTGAGGAATCAATTCATCTTTATCATTAGGAACAACAATAATACCTCCCTTCTTAGGGACGCAATGGACAGGGCTTACCCACTGACTATCAGCAACGGGATAAATTATACCTGCCTCAAGGAGCTTTAGTATCTCCTTTCTTACCACTTCTTTCATTTTAGGATTCAGCCGGCGTTGATGATCACGAACTGGTTTAGCATCTTCTTCCAAATTAATTTTATGTTGACATAGAGTGGGACTAATGCCCTTAAGATCATCAAGAGTATACCCAATAGCAGCGCGGTGCTTCTTCAGAGTTTTCAATAATCTCTCTTCCTCATGCTCTGAAAGGTTAGCACTAATAATAACAGGATATATCTTTTTCTCATCAAGATAAGCATATTTAAGAGTATCAGGTAACATAAGCTCAAACACGGGATCACCCTTGGGTGGAGGAGGATCCCCTAGGATTTCAACAGGTAAATTGTTTTTCAGAATAGGGTCCTGTTTAAAGAATACTTCATCTAATTCCCTTCTTTCATTCATAAACATGTCATTTTCATGGTCTAGCAAGTATTGTTCTAAAGGATCATTAGGAGGTACGGCAATAGAAGCAAGACCAATAATTTCATCCTTACTAGGTAATTCTTCTTCACGGTGTTGTCTACTAAATTTAGAAAAATTAAATTCATGAGTCATATCATCTAAACCGATAGTAACAACATCTCTTTTGCAATCTATGGTAGCATTAACAGTATTTAAGAAGGGTCTACCAAATATAATGGGACAAAAGCTATCTTGTGGGGAACCAAGAACAAGAAAATCAGCAGGATATTTAGTTTTCCCATACAAGACTTCAACATCTCTAACTATTCCCATTGGTGAAATAGTATCTCTATTGGCAAGTTTAATTGTGACATCAATATCTTCCATCTCAGCAGGTGCGATATCATGCATAACTTCTTTGTATAAGGAATAAGGTATTGCACTAGCACTAGCACCCATATCACATAAGCCATGATAACAATGATCTCCTATTTTAACAGAAATAATAGGCATGCCTACCATAGGTCTAGGTTTATCTTTATCATGGGGTTTAGCAATTCTAGCAGTTTCATCACAGAAATAAATAACATGCCCATCTATATTATCAGACAAGAGGTCTTTAACAATAGCAATATTAGGTTCAACTTTAACTTGCTCAGGAGGTGTATATGTTTTAATATTGCTTTTACGAACCACCGTTGAAGCTTTAGCATGATCCTTTATCCTAACAGGGAAAGGTGGTTTCTCAACATAAGTAGGAACAATAGAATCATTATAAGTGATAGTCTTTTCTTCAACTTTAATAGGTGCAGCTACTTTTACTTCTATGGGAGGATGATATTTAAACCACTTATCCTTGGGGAGATCAAAATAAGCAGCAAAAGATACACAGAAAGAAGCTACTATCTCAGAGTCAAGTCCATATTTAGTGCTAAATTTACGAAAAATATCGGTATCCATAAAAGATTTTACACAATCAAAACTAGGTGTCATACCTGACTCCTTACCATTGTCGAGGTCCCAATCTTCAGAGTTGCGTTTAATTCTTTCCAATAAATCCCATTTGAATTCAATAGTCTTCATCATAAAAGAGCCATCACAAGAAGTATCAAGTATGGTGCGATTGTTACCAGAAAGTCGAGCATAATTTTTTTTGAATAATCATTTCTCTTGAGAACTCATGATTGGGGCATGAATATAACATTGATTTAAGCCTCCCCCAAGCTTGAGCGATGCTTTCTCCTTCGCGAGGCCAAAAATTATATATATAATTGCGATCACGATGAATAAGATGCATAGGATAAAACTTCTGATGAAACTCCAATTTCAATCGTTTGTAATTCCAAGACCCCATATCATCACATAGCCTATACCATGTCGATGCATCTCCCCTCAAAGATAAAGGGAAGACCTTCTTCTTAACAACATCTCCAGGTACACCTGCAAGCTTAAATAATCCACAAACTTCATCCACATATATCAGATGTTCATCAGGATGTTTTGTTCCATCTCCTAAAAAAGGATTAGCTAGCAGTTTTTCTATCATACCCAAAGGAACTTCAAAGCAAGCATTTTCATTTTTAGTAGGTTCAGTAGGTTGAGGAGAAACTCTTTGCTCTACTGGTCGGGGTGAAGATACCCCAAACAAGCCTCTCAGAGGATTACTATCCATAGTAACAAGTGACAGTAAATTTCAGCACACTATATAAATTTTACCAAATTCCACCTACCAAAGGCGCTTCACTCCCCGGCAACGGCGCCAGAAAAGAGTCTTGATTACCCACAAGTATAGGGGATCTATCATAGTCCTTTCGATAAGTAAGAGTGTCGAACCCAACGAGGAGCAGAAGGAAATGATAAGCGGTTTCCAGCAAGGTATTCTCTGCAAGTACTGAAATAAGTGGTAACAGATAATTTTGTGATAAGATAATTTGTAACGAGCAACAAGTAACAAAAGTAAATAAGGTGCATCAAGGTGGCCCAATCCTTTTTGTAGCAAAGGACAAGCCTAGAAAACTCTTATATGATGTAAAGCGCTCCCAAGGACACATGGGAATATCGTCAAGCTAGTTTTCATCACGTTCATATGATTCGCGTTTAGTACTTTGATAATTTGGTATGTGGGTGGACCGGTGCTTGGGTACTGCCCTTACTTGGACAAGCATCCCACTTATGATTAACCTCTATTGCAAGCATCCACAACTACAACAAAAGTATTAAGGTAAACCTAACCATAGCATGAAACATATGGATCCAAATCAGCCCCTTACGAAGCAACACATAAACTAGGGTTCAAGCTTCTGTCACTCTAGCAACCCATCATCTACTTATTACTCCCCAATGCCTTCCTCTAGGCCCAAATAATGGTGAAGTGTCATGTAGTCGACGTTCACATAACACCACTAGAGGAGAGACAACATACATCTCATCAAAATATCAAACGAATACCAAATTCACATGACTACTAATAGCAAGACTTCTCCCATGTCCTCAGGAACATAAGTAACTACTCACAAAGCATAAACATGTTCATAATCAGAGGGGTATTAATATGCATATAGGATCTGAACATATAATCTTCCACCAACTGAACCAACTAGCATCAACTACAGGGAGTAATTAACACTACTAGCAACCTACTAGCACCAATCCCGGACTTGGAGACAAGAATTGGATACAAGAGATGAACTAGGGTTTTGAGATGAGATGGTGCTGATGGAGATTGCCCTCTCCCGATGAGAGGAGCGTTGGTGATGACGATGGCGATGATTTCCCCCTCCGAGAGGGAAATTTCCCCGGCGGAACAGCTCCGCCAGAGCCCCAGATTGGTTCCGCCTCGTGGCGGCGGAGTTTCGTCCGAGAAGATGGCTTATGATTTTTTTTCCCATCGAAAGACTCCATATAGCAGAAGATGGTCACCGTAGGGCCACCAGGGGGCCCATGAGGTAGAGGGGCGCGCCCAGGGGGGTAGGGCGGCCCCCACCCTCGTGGGCAGGGTGTGGCCCCCCCTGGTGAAGTTCTTGCTCTCAATATTTTTTATATATTTGGAAAACATCTCCCGTGAAGTTTCAGGACTTTTGGAGTTGTGCAGAATAGGTCTCTAATATTTGCTCCTTTTCCAGCCCAGAATCCCAGCTGCCGGCATTCTCCCTTTTTGTGTAAACCTTGTAAAATAAGAGAGAATTGGCATAAGTATTGTGACATAATGTGTAATAACAGCCCATAATGCAATAAATATTGATATAAAAGCATGATGCAAAATGGACGTATCACTCCTCCATGATCAAATCGTAGAAACTTTATTTTCTTGTTACTATGATTTTCCACTTCACTCTGAAATTCTTTGAACTTTTCAAATGTTTCAGACTTATGTTTCATCAAGTAGATATACCCGTATCTGCTCAAATCATCCGTGAAGGTGAGAAAATAATGATACCCGCCGCGAGCCTCAACATTCATCAGACCACATACATCAGTATGTATGATTTCCAACAAATCTGTTGCTCGCTCCATAGTTCCGGAGAATGGCGTTTTAGTCATCTTGCCCATGAGGCATGGTTCGCAAGTACCAAGTGATTCATAATCAAGTGATTCCAAAAGTCCATCAGAATGGAGTTTCTTCATGCGCTTTACACCAATATGACCTAAACGGCAGTGCCACAAATAAGTTGCACTATCATGCAACTCTGCATCTTTTAGCTTCAATATTATGAATATGTGTATCACTACTATGAGATTCATCAAAAATAGACCACTCTTCAAGGGTGCATGACCATAAAAGATATTACTCATATAAATAGAACAACCATTATTCTCATATTTAAATGAATAACCGTCTCGCATCAAACAAGATCCAGATATAATGTTCATGCTCAACGCTGGCACCAAATAACAATTAGTCAGGTCTAAAACTAATCCCGAAGGTAGATGTAGAGGTAGCGTGCAGACTGCGATCACATCGACTTTGGAACCATTTCCCACGGGCATCGTCACCTCGTCCTTAGCCAATCTTCGCTTAATCCGTAGTCCCTGTTTCGAGTTGCAAATATTAGCAACAGAATCAGTATCAAATACCCAGGTGCTACTGCAAGCATTAGTAAGGTACACATCAATAACATGTATATTACATATACCTTTTTTCACCTTGCCATCCTTCTTATCCGCCAAATACTTGGGGCAGTTCCGCTTCTAGTGACCAGTCCCTTTGCAGTAGAAGCACTCAGTCTCAGGTTTAGGTCCAGGCTTGGGCTTCTTCACTTGAGCAGCAACTTGCTTGCCGTTCTTCTTAAAGTTCCCCTTCTTCCCTTTACCCTTTTTCTTGAAACTGGTGGTCTTGTTGACCATCAACACTTGATGCTCCTTCTTGATTTCTACCTCCGCAGCCTTTAGCATTGCGAAGAGCTCGGGAATTGTCTCATCCATCCCTTGCGTATTATAGTTCATCACGAAGCTCTTGTAGCTTGGTGGCAGTGATTGAAGAATTCTGTCAATGACACTATCATCCAGAAGATTAACTCCCAGTTGAATCAAGTGATTGTTATACCCAGACATTTAAAGTATATGCTCACTGACAGAACTATTCTCTTCCATCTTGCAGCTATAGAACTTATTGGAGACTTCATATCTCTCAATCCGGGCATTTGCTTGAAATATTAACTTCAACTCCTGGAACATCTCATATGCTCCATGACATTCAAAATGTCGTTGAAGTCCCGGTTCTAAGCCGTAAATCATGGCACACTGAACTATGGAGTAGTCATCAGCTTTGCTCTGCCAGACGTTCATAACACCTGGCGTTGCTCTTGCAGTGGGTTTGGCACCTAACGGTGCTTCCAGGACGTAATTCTTCTGTGCAGCAATGAGGATAATCCTCAAGTTACGGACCCAGTCCGTGTAATTGCTACCATCATCTTTCAACTTTGCTTTCTCAAGGAACGCATTAAAATTCAATGGAACAACAACATGGGCCATCTATCTACAACAACATAGACATGCAAAATACTATCAGGTACTAAGTTCATGATAAATTAAAGTTCAATTAATCATATTACTTAAGAACTCCCACTTAGAAAGACATCCCTCTAATCATCTAAGTGATCACGTGATCCATATCAACTAAACCATGTCCGATCATCACGTGAGATGGAGTAGTTTTCAATGGTGAACATCACTATGTTGATCATATCTACTATATGATTCATGCTCGACCTTTCGGTCTCAGTGTTCCAAGGCCATATCTGCATATGCTAGGCTCGTCAAGTTTAACCCAAGTATTCTGCGTGTGTAAAACTGGCTTGCACCCGTTGTATGTGAACGTAGAGCTTATCACACCCGATCATCACGTGGTGTCTCGACACGACGAACTTTCGCAATGGTGCATACTCAGGGAGAACACTTATACCTTGAAATTTAGTGAGAGATCATCTTATAATGCTACCGTCGATCTAAGAAAAATAAGATGCATAAAAGATAAACATCACATGCAATCAATATAAGTGATATGATATGGCCATCATCATCTTGTGCCTGTGATCTCCATCTCCAAAGCACCGTCATGATCACCATCGTCACCGTCTTGACACCTTAATCTCCATAGAAGCATCATTGTCGTCACGCCAACTATTGCCTCCATGACTATCGCTACCGCTTAGTGATAAAGTAAAGCAATTACATGGCGATTGCATTTCATACAATAAAGCGACAACCATATGGCTCCTGCCAGTTGCCGATAACTGTGTTACAAAACATGATCATCTCATACAATAAAATTTAGCATCATGTCTTTGACCATATCACATCACAACATGCCCGGCAAAAACAAGTTAGACGTCCTCTACTTTGTTGTTGCAAGTTTTACGTGGCTGCTACGGGCTGAGCAAGAACCGTTCTTACCTACACATCAAAAACCACAACACGGTATAGTGATTGCTTTTTGATCTTCAGAAAGAACCCTGTTCATTGAATCCGATTCAACTAAAGCTGGAGAAACAGACACCCACTAGCCACCTGTGTGCGAAGCACGTCGGTAGAACCAGCCTCGCATAAGCGTACGCGTAATGTCGGTCTGGGCCGCTTCATCCAACAATGTCGCTGAATCAAGAATCAACTGGTGACGGCAAGCAATATGTATATACCCACGCCCACAACTCCTTTGTGTTCTACTCGTGCATATAACATCTACGCATAAACCTGGCTCGGATGCCACTGTTGGGGAATGTAGTAATTTCAAAAAAATTCCTATGCACACGCAAGATCATGGTGATGCATAGCAACGAGAGGGGAGAGTGTCGTCCACGTACCCTCGTAGATCGTAAGCGGAAGCGTTATGAGAACGCGGTTGATGTAGTCGTACGTCTTCACGATCCGACCGATCCAAGTACCGAACGTACGGCACCTCCGAGTTCAGCACACGTTCAGCTCGGTGACATCCCACGAACTCTGATCCAGCCGAGTTTCGAGGGAGAGTTCCGTCAGCACGACAGCGTGATGACAGTGATGATGATGCTACCGATGCAGGGCTTCGCCTAAGCACCTCTATGATATGACCAAGGTGGATTACGGTGGAGGGGGGCACCGCACACGGCTAAAAGATCAACTGTTCAACTTGTGTGTCTTGGGGTGCCCCTGCCCCAATATATAAAGGAGCAAGGGGAGATGTCGGCCAGCCCTAGCAGGGCGTGCCAAGAGGAGTCCTCCTCCTAGTGGGAGTAGGACTCCCCTTTCCTAGTCCCACTAGGAGGGGGAAGGAAGAAGTGGGAGAGGGGGAAGAAAAGGGGGCGCCGCCCCCTTCCTTGTCCTATTCAAACTCAAGGGGAGGGGGCGCGCGGCCTACCCTGGCCCCCCCTCTCTCTCCACTAGGGCCCAACAAGGCCCATTAACCCTGGGGGGTTCCGGTACCCCCTGGCACTTCGGTAAAATCCCAATTTCACCCGGAACTATTCCGATGTCCAAATATAGGCTTCTAATATATCAATCTTTATCTCTCGACTATTTTGATACTTCTCGTCATGTCCGTGATCATATCCGGGACTCCGAACTACCTTCGGTACATAAAACACATAAACTCATATTAACGATCGTCACCGAACTTTAAGCGTGCGGACCCTACGGGTTCGAGAACTATGTAGACATGACCGAGACTCGTCTCCGATCAATAACCAATAGAGGAACCTGGATGCTCATATTGGCTCCTACATATTCTACGAAGATCTTTATCGGTCAAACCGCATAACAACATATGATGTTCCCTTTGTCATTGGTATGTTACTTGCCCGAGATTCGATCGTCGGTATCTCAATACCTAGTTCAATCTCGTTACCAGCAAGTCTCTTTACTCGTTCCGTAATACATCATCCCGCAACTAACTCGTTAGTTGCATTGCTTGCAAGGCTTATAGTGATGTGCATTACCGAGAGGGCCCAGAGATACCTCTCCGACAATCGGAGTGACAAATCCTAATCTCGATCTATGCCAACCCAACAAGTACCTTCGGAGACACCTGTAGAGCACCTTTATAATCACCCAGTTACGTTGTGACGTTTGGTAGCACACAAAGTGTTCCTCCGGTATTCGGAAGTTGCATAATCTCATAGTCATAGGAACATGTATAAGTCATGTAGAAAGCAATAGCAATATACTAAACGATTGAATGCTAAGCTAACGGAATGGGCCAAGTCAATCACATCATTCTCTAATGATGTTATCCCGTTAATCAAATGACAACTCATGTCTATGGCTAGGAAACTTAACCATCTTTGATTCAACGAGCTAGTCAAGTAGAGGCATACTAGTGACACTTAGTTTGTCTATATATTCACACATGTACTAAGTTTCCGGTTAATAAAATTCTAGCATGAATAATAAACATTTATCATAATATGAGGAAATATAAATAACAACTTTATTATTGCCTCTAGGGCATATTTCCTTCAAGTGGAACATCCCATTACGTCGCACATTTGAGAAGGTGGAAACTGAGGAGTGCGCTAGATTGCAAGGTGCCCTCCCGCCGGTTTTGCCAGATTATCCGAACACCATTTCTTGTAACCTTACCCCTTCAGGTGAGTTCTCCGTGAGATCGACATACCAGGCACTATGCCAGTTGCCCATCATCTCCTGGCTTTCCCCTTTGTGGAAGGCCCCATTGCCCTTGAAGATTAAGATTTTTGTATGGCAACTACTACGAGACTGCATCCCATCAGGGACCGAGGTGCTTAAGTGGCATGCCCTGATGATGGCATGTGCCCCCTTTGTGCGGTCCCAAAAACCAGGACTCACATCTTATTCTCGTGCACGACAACACATGTCCTTTGGATTTTCCGTCCGCGAGGCTCTGGGGCCCAACTGGGAGGCCTTGGACTTTGGGGAGTTCCTATTGGCCAGAGATACCCAGCCTAGGAAGCCCTCTAACTCCTTTAAATTCCCTGCTTTTCTGCAGCACCGACACCCTCTCTCTAGGCAACGAGATCATGATCGACTTGGGCTCATGCTGGATGCGCTTCTGGCTACCGCGCATCGCTAGTGCTCTTCGCAGGGCACATGTTGGCTGCCACTCGGTGTCTCTTTTCTTTTTTCTTATTTCTCTTATGCTTTTCTGGCCGTGATTGTGATGTTACCCCAGCCGTCGGATTTGCTATGACGTTTGGATGTTGGTTGTATGGATAGTTACTTTATTTGTAAAGCGGGGCAAATGCCTATTTCAAGGAAGAATCTCCTACCTGCTTAACTCCTTCCTATTTTCAAAAAGTGCCACATGGGTACGCCCAACCAGCCATGGGATGGACCCACATGCAAAATTCAGTCAGGACCTAGTAACACATGCGTATCTGCTCATCTCTATTAGAATTACATGCCAAAGATCAATAAATTATATCCTGAAAATCTCAATGCCTATTTGATTTGCATGGAATATGCAAAAGAGTTTATCTCACGTTATAAATGGAGGGGGTAAAACCAGATAAGGTTGTTCGTTCTACTCGTCCTTATAACAAAAGAGAGTAATGACACACATGCTCACTCACTCGCCAGTATCGCCACACAACAAACAACATGTTGTGTTTCCTTATCGAGCCGAGCCTATTTTAGATCGTGGAAATTAACTACATAATTGAAAACATTATTTCTCAAGTGATCCATAGTGGAGACATAATTCATCTTGAGAAGACTAATTAATTTACCTACCAACATTAGTTTCTATCTCTCATTGTCTCCCCATGTAGCTTCTTGACCTATTTGACTGAGAGGCTATACATAGAGGGGGAAGGGATGAAGAGGTATAGGCAAAGAAAAACTTGCACAATTACAAAAAGCTCTTAGAGCATCTCCAATGCTAACCCGCAAATTGAATACCGCATCCATTTGCGGACTAGTCCAGTTCACAGACACTAATGCAGGAGCTGGCCATCTAACTGTAGCCGCAAATGTCCACAACAAAAGTCTTAGTTAAAAAGAATCGAAACAACACCTTCCGCCAAACAAGCAACATGCATTACATGCACCTTCCGCCAATGCAATACAAAGCAATGTAATGCGTTGCATTGCATGCCGCTTCCGCCACACACTTGGGCCAAGTAATGCATTTTGGAAAGGACAAAGAGATTAACGTCAGTGTTTTTGGCAAAAGGTGTTCGGAGTAAGCCATGCATTTTGTAATAACTAGAGCTTTCTATTAAGTAAATCATGTTTGGCTAGCTAGCTATGTGCCTTCCGCCTAGCAAGCTAGCTAGCTTGAAGCCTTCCCCAAACATCAAAGTTATTAATCACGTTCTCATTCCGCCAAATAACATTGGCCTTCCACCATCATACATAGATGAGGGCACGTGGTGGCTTTTCGTTGGCCACCTGCATGTCCGGACTCCTAGAAAGTCCCTTTTGTTTGGTTTCGATTTGCAGGAAAACGAATGTCCGGACTGCTCTGCGGACCGGTGGGGTACTGCATTGGATGGCAAACTGTGTCCGGACAGCGCGATTCGGATGAATGCGGGCGATTTGAGGGCCTGCTTTGAAGATGCCCTTACTACTCTCTCTCAGACATTGCCCTACTCATTTTGTTGCGCTGCTTCAAGGCCTATCACATCACGGTAGCCGTGTGCGTGACTGTTTCGGAGAGGAGCTTTCCAACTCTCCCCTCCCCTCCAAGAACCTGAAACGAGTGACATGCAATAAGATTTTTGGAGAGTGTTGGTGCGACTGCTCGCTTGTTCGCTTACAACAACTTCATCAATCTACTACTATGTATACGATATTTGCAGTCATGTGGTACTCCCTTCGTAAAGAAATATAAGAGCTTTTAGATCACTAAGTATATAAGAGCGTTTAAATCATTATTTAGGACTTAGTGATCTAAACGCAAAAGCTCTTATATTTCTTTACAGAGGGAGTATTTTGATTGCGATGACTTCTTCTATCGGGCTACTTCTGGTATCGCCACTTCTCTTATGCACCATTGTTGCGAAGATCACTTCACCACCATGAGCACGAGCAACAATGAGATTTTTGCTACCTTTGCTTATGTGTCGATGATCTAGCTGTTGGTGCTTGTGTTTGCTTCATATGCAAATAAGGTAGACATGCTACTTTATTACTCCACACATACTTGCATACATAGTATCTCATCTATGACAAGTTTTGCTAGCACGCTTGTGGTGATATTGATGTTAATTAAACCCGTTTCAAATTGCCCATTATTGCAACAATGTCACCTACGAAAAACCTAGTTGTACCATCACATCCCTTTTTTCCTACATAGACAGTGACAACCACACACCATGAGTGGAGCCGAGGTTTTCCGATTCTTTTATACTTTATCTATTCATCTGTTGTTGTTGCTGAGAAAAAAATAGAAGAAAAACAAATTGCCCTGGATGGGTGAAGCTACAATGGAGAAAAGGTCGTGTGATTCGTCTCGAGAAAAAGGAAAAAATAGTTCAAGAAAATCCTAACAAAACAACAACAAAGAAAAACACTTCAAACAATATAAGACGTTTTAGTCACTAGAGTAGAAAGAAAAACTCACGCTCAAGTTAACAAGGACCAACCTCAAACCGGCACGAAGCTCTC
The DNA here is from genome assembly GCF_003073215.2 of Triticum urartu. Lineage (NCBI taxonomy): Eukaryota > Viridiplantae > Streptophyta > Magnoliopsida > Poales > Poaceae > Triticum > Triticum urartu. The sequence goes on along the minus strand of NC_053024.1, from coordinate 315,101,529 downwards.
CACTCACCCTTGCAACACAACCCAACCTGCCACCTACCCTCCCCACTGACACTGACACTCCACCGAGAGCCGCGGGCCCCACAACCCTGGCCTCCACCTGGCGTTACCACCTCACTCGCTCCTTCGCTCCCCTGCCCTCTCCATCTCCTCTTCTCCTCCGTCGCCGCCTCGTTGCAAGGGTCCTTCCTTCCCTGCCCTAACCGGACCCCACCCACCGACCGCTCCTCCCTGCTGGATTCCCGTTCCGGCCAGTTCGGCACCGACCCCTCGCTGGATACGCGGCCCCGGCCATGGCCGGAGGCGCCGGTCGGAGGGACGCGGAGGCCGCCGTGAGGATCGGCAGCGGCAACGTGTTCGCCGCGCTCGAGGCGCTCAAGAAGAAGAAGAAGAAGAAGCCGTCCGCATCGGCGTCCACTCCGGGGCGGAAGGTGAAGGGGACCAAGAATGCCGCCGCGGCAGGGAAGGGGGAGGAGAACGCGCCGCGGCCGCCGCCGGAGGTTTTCTGGGCGCCCGCGCCGCTCAAGTCGAAGTCGTGGGCCGACGTAGAGGACGAGGACGACGAAGACTACTTCGCCACCACCGCCCCTCCGCGTCCCGTCTGGGAAACCGCCTCCGCCGCCGCGGACGGCAAGGCCGGCGCCGAGGAGGTTAGTGCGTGCCCGTTTTGCTTTCACGTCCACTGATGTTAGAGTTTCGCAGCCGGTTTTGATCTATAGTAGATTGGTAGAGCGGTACAGCCGGTATCTTCGTGATAGAAATGAGCCTTTCGGAATCGTACAAAGATTCAGTTTCGTGAAAGGTTGCAGTCAGTGAAGCCGCTGATTCTTGTTCTACATAGTTGGGTCATGGTCTTTAGGATGTGGGGAAGAGTAGTATAACTACTTGGTGGTGGTCCTTTGCTTGTACCACTGGTGGAGTGACAATTAACGATGCCAATAGTGATGACCGACGGGTATAGCTTGGAATCTTGAGAATTGGACATGAGGTGTCTTCCGTTGTACTAGGTTTGCTATATTTATGCATGGTATGATAATGGGCAGACAGCCGACGAGTGAAGGTGCCACCTCACGCTCCTTACCGAAGCACCAGTGAAGATTCATGGTGCGTAGACCCTAACTGTTTGTTGTACAGTTTTTTTACACTATGTGACATTCTAGGAAGTTCGATGTGTGTGTGATTCAGATACGGAATATGTCAATGTTGTCTAGCATGGAGACAGTAATGTTGTTTTATGATGATTAGTGTCAGTGTACCGTAGTACACAAAGAAAAGTGATACGGGAAACAAGTATTTCATTTATCTCTTTGGATGAACAAAATTACAAGGTCCCATAAAAAAAATGGTTGCGCTCCGTGGCCTACTAGCGCGGCCCGCCTGACTATGGCGATGTGCAGTCTCCTGGTTCGCGGGGCCTCAAAAAGCTCCCGGTTAATTACTCTCGCGGATTGCTCCGCGAGATACCTCCGATTAAGCTGTGTGGTCGTCTTCGCTTCGCATTCTTCATGCATGATGATGATGGTGTGAGTGTATGGTGTGGGCGGCGGCAAAGCTCGTGTCCTCGTCGGTACACATGCTGCTCAAAACATGGCTTTGTGCTGGCCATGTTCGCCCTCGCCGTCGCGCCTCGTCGGTCTTGACAGCGTCGATGTAGTTGGTGTTGAAGTTGCATGGGTCCTGCTCAGTTCGGACTTCTTGACGATGTAGCGGCATCGTCGGGTATGCAAGGGGTTGCCTCACGGGAGTAATCTTTTGTGGAGACCAGCGTCAATGTAAAACCAACGCTCGCTCGTATCGGCAATGCCGGTGTGGTTAGTGCCTCATCTCGGTTGGACGCCGTGTTTACGACGGTCCTTCAAGACAAGGGCACCGCCTCACAGGGCCATCGGGAGTTAGTGTTGGTGAAGTCACGTCGCCTCCTCGCCATCACGCCTCGTCTTCATGGGCTTCATGTCGCAAATAGCACCATGTAGTGGTAAGGGTTGATGAAGCCACGTCATTGCGTAGCACCATCTTCTTTGCATCGCGGGCTCCGTGTTGCGGGCAGCACCGAGGGCGTGTGTCATCTTCATGGCTCCGGGTCGCGGGCTCCATCTTGACGAGGTAGACATTGGTGGTGTCCTCCTTGCGAGCTCCACACCACGATCCTTCGCGGTACCGGGTTGATGTTGTTGACATTGGCGTCATCTTGGCGAACTCCGGGGCGCCATCCACCGCGGCACGGCAGCGGCATCCTTGCTAGCTCCACGCCTCTGTCCTCCATGGCACCGGCTTGATGATATTGGCGTTGGTGTCGTCTTGGCGAGCTCCGCGCCGCTATCCAGCGCGGCACGGCGACGCCATCGTTGCGAGCCTTCACGCCTTTGTCCTCCATGGCACCGGCTTGATGAAGAAGAAGACAGGCGTCGTCCTAGCGAGCTCCATCTCGCCTTCCTCCACGGCACACGACGCAATCCCTGCGAGCTCCACGCCTCCGGGCTCCAGCTTGACGAAGTAGACGTCGGCGGCATCCCCAACGGGCGCCACGCCTCCCTCCTCTCCTTCTTGCGAGCTCCCCGGCACGATCCTTGCGGCACCAGGTTGATGATGTTGAGATTGGCGTCATCTTGGCGAACTCCGTGGCGCCATCCACCACGGCACGGCGGCGGCATCCTCCCAAGCCTCCACGCCTTCGTCCTCCATGGCGCCGGCTTGATGAAGTTGACATTGGTGTCATCTTGGCGAACTCCGCGCCGCGATCCACTGCGGCACGGCGGCGGCAACCTCCGCGGCACACGGCGGAATCCTTACGAGCTCCGCGCCTCCAGGACTCCAGCTTGACAAAGTAGACGTAGCCGGCCTCATCACCAAAGGTAGCCACCACAAAGGAGGCCAACGGACTGCGCGCCGGCAGTCCCATCGATGCGTCCTCGTCTTCCATGCCTTGGTGAAGTCCGGGAGTAGTCTCGTCGTCTTGGTTAGCTTGAGGAAGATGATGATAATGCCAATGAAGTGCTGCATGATCGCGAGCTCCACCGCGCCACCACGTGTTGTGCATGCATGCAATAATAAAGGATGAAAAAGGATGAAGGAGTGATTAGATGATAACTTTATCGTTTGGGAAGATCGACTTGGTGTTCATGTTGCTGTCGAGGCGCCGGCTTCTTGTACGGATGATCGTCGGCGTTCTTGTGACGAGATGTCGAGGCCGATCTCTCTTCTCTCCTTCTACTTCTTCTTGCTGCGCGAGTTATGTGACCGTGGTGGCTGGATGTGGTCGATGGATTTGTGGATGTGTTGCTGCGTGGATTTGTTGTGCACGTGATGGCGGCGGCCGTGGTGGCTGGGTGTCTCTGCGTGCCGGCCAGGACGTGGTAGCTCCTGTATTTATAGGACGGAAGGGCTGGACGTTGTACGCAGCCCGCCGCTGATTTCTTCCTTCTATTCTTCTTCTTGATGTCCAAGTCTGCGCAAAGAAAAGGAAACAAACGGATGCATATCTTGTTTCTTCCAGCATGCCTTTCAACAAAAATCAACGAGGTCGGTTGAGTCTTTGGTTTTCCTAATGCTTAAGCTTGCCAATTATACGAGCACACACAGGCTGCTCCCGTGCATGTAACTTGCACCGGGTATTCGGATATGTATTTGTGCCCTTGCCGACCGGCCGTAGATACTCAAATACATACACATACGATGTATAAATACAAAACGGGTATTTGGATATGTACGCACGCGAGCTTGCCGGCCGGTCGAGACACCCGAATACATACACGTACAAAGCTAGACTACTACATCTAGCCAATGTGCATGTGGCCAGGACGTACGCATGCACACGAATTTCTTGCACCAACATTTCATGAACGTGCATGTGAAAGAACGTGGGCAGCTTGCCATTCATGATTGTGCAATGCTAAATGAATTTTGCCTTTGTATTTATAGCCTGCATAAAAATCTCATTAAAAATATATATATTATTTTATGCAATAGTGGACAAAAACTCATCAAACAAATGCCCCCTCGTCGAGTGGAGCTTGAGTGCGAGGCAAATCGAGCTCGACTCGACGAATTTTTTTTTTACTTTTCTTGGCGCATTATTCACATGCAGCCTAAAGACCCGGTTTGGAGTTGGACGATCTTGGGCGCCATTCTGAAGATGGTTGATTAGTAACAATGTATCTTAGTGTAGGTATGACCATCCACACTTGTGTTCTCTAGGGAGTTCGCTGGATCATATAGCAGGTATGATGCCAGACAACGAAACAACCCTATTTTGTCTTCATTCCAATGACGAAACATCATGCATTGTCCTAAAAACAAAAACCAGAATTTACTAATATTGTCGCGACCGTCTAGCTGCTACAGTGCCAGCCGACTTGATTGGAGGGTTTCACAGATTCACGCTGGCCGCACTGGCACGTGGCACTGCTCCCATGATTTCCACGTGTTGATGTAGGCGAGGCATCGATAGACCGTCGATACCTCCCCTTCATTGAGTGAATCGCCACACCACTCACGGTGTGACAATTCTGGTGGTATGCCGGAACGCCATCAGCCTTACGAATGATTGAGGGCTTGACGTTGCCCCCATGCTTCGTTGTTGTTGGAGACGGGGCCATGAGCGCAGGTGTTGCCTTATGGCGCCCATCGCGTGCGTCGGTGTAGACCATTGGTTGCCGACGTGTTGTCAGCGTTGTTATGTATGCATGGGTATTGCTGCCCCTAATCACCCATGATGTAGGTCGATGTAGTGGTTTGTCGCCGGAATGTCGTCGACGACGATAGGGAGTGTCTCTCCATGGCTGCAAAAGATGTTGGAGGAGCACAACTAGGAACACCAAAGGAAAACATGCGATAAAGAGAGGGGGAAAAGATCTGTGGGTTTTAAAATGTTGGCTTTCCCGTTATACACCAGCTATAGGCGTGATATCTGAGAAGGCTACCGAAGGACTTGTCATTGGGAACCGTCGAAAGACCTTGATGATTGCAACTCAACAACTTAAATAGCTTTGGTGTACGTGTATGAAGACGCCGTGTTTCGGGATGCTTCCGAGAGGCAACAAAAATTCATACTCTAGCCCATCATCATATTGAGGGCTGCCACAGCTCAACATGCCCCCTGCACATGCCTCATGAACCTAGAGACTTGGGTGTGATAAGTTCAGGGTAAATGGTTTTAGGTCAACGGCTTGGCAATTTTTCTTCATGCATATTGAGGGGTGGTGAACAGCTTCCTCCCGCCTTCCTTCCAGTGGGTTCCTTACTGCTTGGGACCGCTTGATTGCTTCTTGGATTGTTGGGATTTTCTTTCTTGAATTTGCTTCTTGGATTTTCAGAATTTCATCTTGATTGCTCACGCGGATGATTGATTGGCCGCGGACTTCATGGACTTGTTTTGACATTCGGCTCGAACTTCTTGGGGACTCTTCTTCCAGGATTCTTCGGGACCCACCTTGGGAATTGGAAAGGAACTGTTCACCTCTGTGGACTAGGAAAAACCCGCTAGCACATTATCTGGGGCTTCTAGTGGCGCACCCCAGGGTTGCCATGTGACTACGCACCAAACCAACTTGTGTTGGGTCAGGCAGCCCTCCATGATCTTTTCCTATAGTCTTCCCTAGAGTGCGAGCCTCTGTGAACACGAGGCATGCCAGGAAACATGAAGAGCGTAGGGTCTCAATACTCAGAAGTGCCCAAGTAATCATCTCCGCTGCCTCCGGAAGCATACACCTAGTACGTGTCGTGCATTGTGGGTGTAGGAGCTGCTTCACCTGCAAATCGACACATTGTGCCACCCTCCAACAAGTCCTAGGGTAGCCGAAACTTCAATCAACAGCGTAGTGCGATAGGGGGAAGCCATTTTATTTGTTGGACTTAGTCCGTAAAAATTGGGGAAAACTAGATATATCCACGAAATGCTAAGGAGAATGCATCATGGATCCGAAAGCCCACAGAAAAAGTTTTCCCAATGAAAAACCAAAAGAGGCAAAATTTTAAGAAAAATATTTTTTGAGGAACCTTCCATTGATTGGGGGCATTGGCCGGACTCCCTGAGAATCGACAAGCTGGTATGCTCCCCCGTCGTAGACTTGCTCAATGACGTATGGCCCTTCCCACTTTGGCTCGAACTTGCCCTTCGTCTTGTGCGTCACGACGATTGGCCGCCTGAGCACGAGAACCAACTCGCCTTTTCGGAAGACGCGTTGCTTGACGAGCTTGTCGTAAGCTCTCACCATATTCTGGCGGTAAAGCTCCAGGTTTTGTAGGGCATTAAGTCGCCCCTCTTCAAGGGCGTCGAGCTCCTGAAACCGCAGTTGTACATGTTCGTCTTGTGCGATCTCATCTTGGATAGCCACCCTCAAAGAGGGTAGCTAAACCTCCAGTGGTAGGACCACCTCACTCCCGTAAACGAGAGAAAACGGAGTCGCCTGCGTTGGGGTACGGACTGTGACACGGTACGCCCATAAGGACTCGAAGAGACGATCATGCCAGTCTCTCCGATTCCTTGTCACTGTCTTCTTGAGTATCTTGCCGAGCGTCTTGTTGAAAGCCTCGATCGCACCGTTAGCTTGAGGGTAGTAGCCGGCGGAGTAGTTCCACTTGATCTTGTACTTCTCCATGAACCTGTACATCTTGTTGGACTTGAAGGCCTTGCCGTTGTCGGAGGTGATCCGGTGAGGTATCCCAAAGCGATATATGATGTTCCGCTCTAGGAAGTTGATGACGTTGTCACTCTTCACCTCCCGTAACGGAACAGCTTCCGCCCACTTCGAGAAGTAGTCCGTCGCGGCGAGGATGAAGCGGTGCCCCCTGGAAGATGGAGGGTCGATAGGGCTGATGACATCGATTCCCCAGGCATCGAATGGCCAAGAGGAAATGGTAGGGTGAATAGGGACTGGCGGCCTATGCTTGAAATCACCATGAACTTGACAGTTGTGGCACGATCTAGCCACCCGAAGGCAGTCTGACATAATGCCGGGCTAGTAGTATCCTGCTAGACGTATACTATGATACATCTTGGCCCCTCCTTGGTGCCCGCCGCAGACTCCATGATGCATCTCCTGTAGGATCTTGTCGGCTTCTCTTCGGTTGACGCATCGAAGTAGGACCTCCTGCCCATGCGAACGCCTATATAGGACACCTGCTTCAAAAAGGTAGAAAGGAAGTCGTCGTTGTAGTTGGCGCCTCATGACAGGATCGTCGGGGAGGCTCCCATGCTTGAAGTAGTCGAGGAATGGTCGCAACCACTCGCCCTCCTCTACGGCATTTGTCATGACGGTATTGACTTCGTACTCCGCCGGGATGAGCTCCAAAACAGCCGGGAGTAGCCACCTTTCTTCCATGTTCACCTGCATTGTTTTATTATCTGGGAGCACCAACGCCGCTGCTAGTTTCGCCAAGGCATCAGCAGGTGCATTCCTACTTCGCGGGACATGGAGCACTTCAACATGTTGAAATTTTTCCATTAGATTCCGGGCCACGGAATAGTACGGCACTAGTTCAGGCTTGCGAACCTCATAGATGTCGCTGACTTGACGAATGATGAGTTGAGAGTCTCCATAAGCCCGCAAGGAACAAACCTCCATGGAGAGCGCCAAGAGGAGGCCGAAGATGAGCACCTCGTACTCTGCTTCGTTGTTGGAGCATTCTTCTTTGAGGAGGGAAAATGAGTGATACATCACCCCTCCTTGTGGCGTCTTGAACACCAAACCTGCACCGGCTCTTCGCCTTGGGGTACCATCGGGGTCAGCGTCCATGCGGGAGGCACCGTCAAAGTAAAGCTCCCATGATGCATCGAGGTTGACATTGAAAACCTCCTCGTCAGGGAGGTCCGTGACTAGAGGTGAGTCATCTGGAATTGGGTGCGCTATGAGAAACTCCGCCAAGGCTTGACCCTTGATTGCTTTTTGAGGCACAAAGGTGATGTCAAACTCCATCATGATAAGTGCCCATTTTCCAAGTCGCCCCATGAGCGCGGGCTGACTTAAAACGTACCTCACGGGGTCCGCCCTCGCGATGAGCTAGACTTCATGCTTCAACGTGTAGTGCCTGAGCTTCTTCAAAGCAAAGATTAGGGCCAAGCACAACTTCTCTATAGAAGAGTAGTTTCGCTCAGCCCCACCATGGTGCGGCTCAAGTAATAACATGCCACCTCCTTCCCTTCATCATTGTTTTGGGCGAACAAAGCGCCTATCGAAGTAGGCTGCGCTGCAATGTATAGAATGAGTGGGCGCCCCTTCACGGGAGCTGCCAAGACAGGTGGATTAAGGAGGTACCTTTTGATTTCATCAAATCCGCGTTGGCATCCTTCATCCCACACGAATGGAGCTCCTTTCTTCATGAGGCTCCAGAAGGGCTGGATGCGTCCGGAGAGGTTGGAGATGAAACGCCTGATGTATGCTAGCTTCCCTTGCAATGACCTCAACTCTTTGAGATCTTGAGGCGGTGGCATGTCGAGGATGGCCTGGATCTCCTTAGGCTCGATCTCTATGCCTCGGTGACGAACAACAAAGTCGAGGAAGAGGCCTGACTGAACAGCAAAGGCACACTTCATCGGGTTCATCTTGAGTTGATGTTGACGTAACCGCTCGAAGACAACTCGAAGATCCTCCTGATGATGCTTGCGATCCTTGGTTTTGACTACCATGTCATCAACATAGCATTCCACCGAATGATGTATCAAATCACCAAGAACGCACGTCATGGCACGCTGGTACGTTGCGCCAGCATTCTTCAGTCCAAACGGCATGACGGTGTAGTAGAAATTTCCCTTTGGGGTCCTGAAAGCGGTGTCAATGGCGTCATCGGGATCCATCTTGATCTGGTTGTAGCCCGACGAACCGTCCATGAAGGAAAGTGCGCCATGGCCTGTGGTGGAGTCGATGATGATCTCTGGGATTGGTAGAGGAAAGTCATCCTTAGGGCAAGCCCGATTTAGGTCGCGGAAGTCCTGGCGGATTCGTATCTGCCCATTCTTCTTCTCCACCGGGACAATATTGGCGAGCCACCGTGGATACTTTGTCTCCTTGATGAAACCTGCGGCGATTAGCTTGACATCATCTTCAAGTTCTGGATGTAACCGTCATGGTTGCTGCTTGATGGGACGGAACCGTGGGTCAATCGCCAACTTGTGCGTAGCGACACGAGGGTCCAAACCTGGCATCTCCTTGTAACTCCAGGCGAAGCAGTCTCGGTACTCCATCAAGAAGCTTTGATAGTCCTCCCGCTCCTCTTCCATCAGCGTGGCTTTAACGGAAGTGGGGCGTGGGTCATCCTCCGTTCCAAGGTTGACTTGGACGAGATCATCGATGGTGGGTTGTCCTCCATCTTCTAACTCATGTGGTGCCGATATGGAGCTAAGTTCCTCGGCGTCACTTGGCTCACCGTTGGCAGAGTGTTGTTGATGAGGAACGGCGGACAAAGTGTCGGACTCATCGCTTGATGAGACGGACATGGCGTGGCAGTTGACTCGTGTTCCGACACTGAGCTCCTCCTCTTCATCAGCAGGGACGTCGTAGGTACAACATTCCATCACATCGTGTATCGGATCGCCAAGGACGCATGTCATGGCATGCTGATATATTGCACCTGCATTCTTCAACCCAAAAGGCATGTCATTGTTGTAGAAGTCTCCTTCTAGCATCGGTCGCCTTCTATCTTCTGGTTCTCGTGGTGCTTGCATGGAGCTGAGCTTCCCCTCACTGCCGGGGCGTCGAGGTTGTTGTAGCCAAGCCCAAACTTTGGTTGAGCTTTGCCTTTTTGCTTGATGAGGTCTTCCGCTTGTCTCCACCATTCCTTGCATATGGCGGGTGGTGAAGGCATCCTGTTGTTCTGCCCAAGAGTGATCCCGACCTTCTCCAACAAACGAACCATCTTGGGCTCCGCCTTCATTGTCGGTAGTACCTCCTCTGGGTCACTGCAAGTTTGGGGAAATTCAAATACAAAATCACATTGTTTTACTTGCGGGACTTTGTAGAAAATGGTCTGGACTCTAGATCCGGACAAACTGGGGATTGCCCAAACCTCCAATGGGGAAGTCACTGAGATATAGAGCGACGGGGGTTGTACGCCTTGAGCTCCCCTTGCGACTTCCTCCACTTCTTTTATTCTTCTTCTATCGGCAATTGGTACGGGCGCAGGCTCTTCCCTCCGGGGGTTGCGTGCCCGTAGCGTGATGGGTGGTGGCGCATCATTGTCGCCTGTTAGCGTCCTGGAGCCTTCCTGGGCACCTGCAGAGCTTCCAAGTGTTAAACAAATGGGCTCTTGGCGTGCCAAAGTTGATGAAGAAGTGGTAGCCTCTTGAGAAATTGTCGTGGCCGACCTCAGCGTGATTGGTGTTGACGTCGGGAACCTTGCCTTCAACAGTAATGGGGCCACTGGACCAGGCATAGAAGATCCTATTCCACATGATGTCGAAGTAGAGCTCCCTACCTGCAATTGGGAAGATTGGCTATAGTCGTACCGCACAGATGAAGATGGCCTCCTATGGACTTGGCCCCTGTAGGTCCGAGGGGAGGAGCCCTTTGTATCGGCAGGTGAGATCCGCATGATGGGGAGCTTCATCTCGGCTACTGGCCCTAAACCTGGTTTGGTCAAAAGATCCACCGGAGGTGTTGTGCGCCCCAACTGCTGGTCGCTGTCTACAATGGGGAAATAGTACTTCGCATCTGCATGGTGAGACTCCTGCATAGTATAAGGAGATATGTTGCCGATGATGCGCTTTTGTGTACCGCTGGCGTCGAGGAACTTCAAGCATTGATGGAGGGTGGATGGAACGACGCGGTACTTGTGGATCCACGGTCTTCCTAGAAGGGCAGAGTAGGAGGTATTCGCCTCGATGACGAAGAATCGCACCTTGAAGCTAAAAGTTGACATCTGGATCTTCAATGTAAAGGCACCTAGCGTAGGCTTCCCTTGGTTGTCGAAGCCGCAGATCATCACGTCAGTAGCCTCCAAGTCTTCCACCGTAAAACCTGCCCGCGTCAAACTCCGAAGAGGGAGAATGTTCACGGCAGACCCTGGGTCTATGAGGATCCTGCGAAGATGTGCAACACCAATATTACCTTCCGCATACAATGGCCGGTTGTGGTCACCATCATCTATGAGCTTATCATCCTCGTCGAACGTGATCTCGTTCATGAACAAGGGGCTGGAGCAAAGACGGTGTTTCGCCATGGACACCTCGTAGAGTTCCGGAGGTTGGAGCGCCTTGATAAGGGCTTCGCGAAGGTCAGGCACCATCATGAGCGCATCGTGCACACTCAAAAGTGCAGGGATCCGCTTGAGGTGGGCGATGATGTCGTAGTCGACGTCGCGTGCCTTCATCTTCTCTTGGCCTTGGTGTTCAGATTCCTCCTCCTGCACAGGCACCTCCTTTGGGGCGGTTGGCTTGATCTTTAGTGGTTCAGGTAGGACTTTGCCCCCACGCAGGTTCATGTTCACCTCTTCCAATGGCACTTCCTTTGTCGCCTCTTCGGCGTGGAGGACAACTTGCTCTTCAGGAGTAAACACGTCTTCGGAAGGGGTGTCGCTGTAGTCATGGATGATGTTGCAACTCTCTATGCTTGGTGATTGGGATGAGCTGGCTCCTTCTTGAACTTTCTCCCCCTCCTTTGCTGGTGCTTGCCCCCAGCCGGGTGGCAAGAACTGCGCCAAGGTTGGTAGCACACGCCCCCGTCGAGGAAAAGGCTTGTCTCCCTCTGACATAGGGACAAATCTTGATGGAGGTCGGCGTTGACTTGGATCGAACTGCCTTAGAATTCTTGGGGGAGCTCGTTCTGGCAAAGCCGAGCGAGGATGTCGGGGTGGAAACCTCCTTGTGTACGGTCTTCGGTGCACCATCCTCCAAGGCTCCTCCCCGGGAATGGTTGGGGTCACCTGTGGCCGAAAGGGAGATACCAGCGTCTTGGAGAGGACAAGGTTGGATAGCTGGTCTTCAACTTGGGCCAGTGGCACCCATGTTTCTTCGAGCTTCGTGTCTTCACTTGGCGGAGATGGTAACTTCATGCTCACCATGTTTACTGCATGGTAATCTGGGTTGATAGCTTCTGGGTCGAGGTTGATCCTCCTCTCATTAATGGCTCTTTGGAGCCATTCTTTGAACGTGACACAATCTTCAATGACATGTCCCACATACCTGTGATATGGGCAAAATAAAGGATTATCTGTCATCCTCACCTGATCAGGCCTCCGAGGCTCTGGTAAGCTCAAGGCTCGATGTTCCATCAAATGGTCGAACATGTCCTTGATGAGCTCCCGACGGAAGACGTACTGCTTCTTGAGGAGCTCCTGCATCGACGGGCGTTGCCTCCCTCCAGCTTGTTCGCCTCTTGCACCCAAGATGGGCACATGGCCTTGCGGTGCAGACGAGAAGACCTTGGTGGTGTTCGTTTCAGCTGGTGCCTTCGCCCTGCTACCGTTGTTGATTTGCTTGGACATCGAGGCGAAGCGCTTGGCGGGATCAAATGCACTAGCATTCTTATAGAGCTCCATTATCTGCGGTGATTTCTCAAACTCAAGTTTCGTGGCCGCTACTGCCGTGCTGAGGGCACTAAAAGTTCTAGGCTCATGCCGAGAGACTTCAAGTGACCAATGTTGCTGCATCCCATGGACGCACATCTCAATGGCATCCTCGAGGTGCATCTCCCTGGCGAGACGCACATAACTATTGCGGAAGCGGATGATGTAGTCATCAATGGACTCATCTCATCGTTGTCGGACTTGTGCCGGCTCGACAATCGAGAAGTCCTTCTTCATGGCAACGAAGTGCTTCTTGAAAACCTCTTTCATGGCCACCCAACTCCCAATGGACCCAACCGGTAAACGGCTGTACCAATGGAAGGCGGGCCCGGTTAATGACCCTGAAAATTGGCGAAGGAGAAGTGACGGGCTGTTTGCTGTGTCGCCGCATGCCGCCTCGAAGTACGCCAAGTGCTCCCTTGCATCACCGGTTCCATCAAATTGACGAAACTTTGGTGGGTGCCACCCTGCGGGATACGCCATCATGTCATGCCATGCCTCGTAAGGCTTCTCCAGCTCACTCTTGGAGGTACGAGGGGCTTGATCTATCGCCATTTGCTTCAACTTCTTGTCCACCATATCCCCGACCATGTCGTGGTAGTCCTTCAGCATAACCGCGTGTGGTACTGTGTTGGCAGAACCAGCAGGGCTAACCCAAGGCCGAGCTTGTGTGTTGGGGTCATGTTGAGGCACATCATTTAAGGGCACCCTAGCAGGAGGGCCCACCTTGAGTTCCTCCTCTTGCGGATCCACCACTCGCTGCAGCACGCCTTGTGGAGGAACGCCTTGGTTGTTCATCATGAGCTCAATGAACTGGTCAAGCTTTGACGCCAACTGGTCAATCGTCTGGCGCTGGCTTTTGACTTCTTCTTCTAGAGACACTTCTTGTGGTGCTACTTTGTTTACAACACTTGGGCCCTGGGTGCCATCAACGGGTGGCTTGGCAGCAGGATCCTTATCCACAAGGCTATCACCATGATTCACCATGCGAACGGGCGCGGTGCGGAGGTCTTCATCGCCTCCCTCGTAATCTAACAAAACCGATGAAGCTAGTTTATGGTAACGAGGGGAGTGCGGGCGACTCTCCAACGATGACGAGGAAGATGAATCGGAGAAGCCTTCATCATCATCAAGGTTATCTTGGCGTTCTCAATCTCTGGGAAACCCATCCGTCATGCCTTGACGGGCGATGGATTTTAATCTTGTGTTGGCCCCTGGCCGGTCTGCAACTTCTCGTCGTCCTTCAAGGTCTTGCGGAAGCCTTGATGTAATGTCGGTGTAGTGACGCTTGTATATATCTTCATTTTGTGAAGTGCTCCCTGCACCTAATGAGCCTTTCCCTATTGTCACAGGAAGACACGTGGCCCTGGATCTTGCAACTTCTTGCGACGTCGATGAGCTCGTCTTGGCATCCCCCTCTGCACCACTGAGCCATGCACGAACAAGGCCAAGGCGTGGTAGGAAGGTCCTCTGGAAGTCTGCCTTTGGGTTCGGCGCAATCTCTTCTTCAGAAGGATAGTCGAACTCCTCGGTGATGGCAGGAGGTCGCCATCCATTACTTGACCCTTCACTTGGCTGCACTCCAAGAGCACCGCACAAGGCAAGGTTCTTCTCAGTGGATTCCTTCACTTTTTCAGCCTCCTGCTGAGCCTGGGCTTCTCCATCTTGGTCCATCCTTTCAGAGGGAACAAGAGGAAACTCCGTGGGAAGTGTTGATTCTTGTGGGAGGGCAGCGTTGGCTGTACCATCGGAAGCTACTTCGTTGTTGGAGGAGAACGTAAGCTTGGCTTCTTCAACGCCTTCCATCGGTGTGGCCGTCGGCGCTGGCATCTTCTGATTCTCTAGTGGGGGTGTTGGTGCAGTCGCCTTCACACGTTCATCATTCTTCTAGGGAAGGGATGAAGAAGGAACCACCTTGCTCCCTTGCTCAGTGCTTCTCGTGGATGTCTTGCGTCATTTCGGCGCCAACCGGCTGAGCAGGTAGCTATAACGCTCATGCCGCTCCAAGTCGGGGGAGATGCGAAACTTGATCCTGTCATTTTCTTGAACAACCCCACCATCGGGTCGTAAACGTACCTGAGTGTGTCGAAGGACTAAGTCCTCAAGTTCTTTATAAAGAACATGACGGTTTCTCTGACGCCTCTCGCGCTTGCGCTGGTTCTCCGTTGGAAAGATACCATCCCTTTGTACATGTGGCGTGCGTAGGAGTGCTGGTGCAGGGCGCCTCATGGAGGATGAAGTCCTGTCCGTCATCGCTTGCAGCTGTGGCCGATCTCCCCGCCTAGGAGGTGACGAAGGTCGTGGTAGAAGTGTCGATCGCAAAGGTTCCTGTGGTGGCCACTGTTGAGTGGGCCGAGGGTCCCTCTCATCGTCTTGATGTCCCCGCCTGGGAGGTGACGAAGGTCGTGGTGGAAGTGCCTGTCGCAAAGGTTCCCGTGGTTGCCACTGTTGAGTGGGCTAGGGGTCCCTCTCATCGTCTTGATGTCTTGACCATCGGTTCCAACGTGGAGGCATGTTGGGATATCTCCCTTGTGGGAAGTGTCGAGTTGGTGAAGGTTATCGCCGAGGCGCCAAAGTCTGGCGCTCATATTGAGGACGATGGCTTGGGGCTTGACGCCTCATCCTTCCTGCAGCTTGAGCCAACGATGCACTTGGTGCCGTTGGATCTTGGAGCCTTCTCTGGATATTGTTCATCTGCTCTTGGAGTTGGCGAAATTCTCGCCGTAGGTCGTCGTCCCGTGGCGCGGGTGCTTCATGCCGAAGGGTGGAAAACCTGTTGTTGTTCGGGAGAGACCTTCCGTCGACCGCCGATTTGTGGAGACACGGTGCCCATGCACCCCTTCGAGTGTCGCCAATGTTGAGGGAGACAGTAGGGCCTGGTAGAACGGGCTCTTTGCGTGAGCGCCGCTTCTAGAACTCCTTCATGATGGCGTGTCTCACCAATTCCTTGACCTTGCATGGCTCGTATGCCCAATCATCAGGGAACAAGTCATACGGAGGGGTTAAGGTGCTTCGGTAAGTGAACACCTTATCAGCTAGGTCCATGGCGCCGAGGGACCAATCCTCCTCCGGCACCATGCTCTGAGCGATGTGGGAGGCTATCTGTTGGTGGAGTAACTGTACCTTGCAGTACTTCCTCCTGTAGTTGCGTAGGGGATGAGGGCTATCCGACAAACGAGCGTTGGCCATGAGCCTACGCAAATTATGGGACATGGCCTCCAAACCCTGGAGAAGCTCTACCTCAGTGCGCCGCGGAGTTGGTTTCAGCGGCTCCGAATGCGTAGTCGTGGTAGGGGTGTGGAGGGACACCGCACTAGACCGCCTGTTGGCGGCTCTGGTGCGGAGGCATTGAGCTGCCTCCACATCACCTTTCATATCCGCCCTCGTCGATTCCTTCAATAGGGCGCGCGCCTCAAGCATTAGCTCGCGACGCTTCTTCTTCATCCTGGCAGCCTCCCGCCTTAGTGCCTTCTTCGACTGCATAGTTTGAAACTGCGCAGGATCCTGGGCTTGATGGATGTAGACCTTCTCGCCAAGCTCGATGACGACCATGGGCGGCATTGATCCAAATTGGATCATCACCGGCTCCGAGTTGCTGTCGCGGGACAGTCCACCTGCATGAAAGGGATCTTAATGAGCGGAAATCCTCGCTTTCGCCTTGTCATGCAGCATGCTGTGCAGGTTGGGAGACGAGCGAAGACGATTCAGACGACCACAATGAAGCGAAGATGGGAGGAAAACTAGGTCCCACCGGGCGTGCCAATTTGTTTGACACGAGAAAAATCTTATAAGCACTCCGAGAAGAAGGGAAGAGAAGGAGTATGGATTTCTCTCATGCGCCGGGGAAAAGAAAAATGCGGGCGTGCCAGTGTACCGTAGTACACAAAGAAAAGTGAACGGGAAACAAGTATTTCATTTATCTCTTTGGATGAAAAAAATACAAGGTCCCATAAAAAATGGTTGCGCTCCATGGCCTAGTAGCGCGGCCTGCCTGACTATGGCGATGTGCGGTCTCCTGGTTCCCGGGGCCTCGAAAAGCTCCGGGTTAATTACTCCCGCGGGTTGCTCCGCGAGATACATCCGATTAAGCTGTGTGGTCGTCTTCGTCGTCTTCGCTTCGCATTCTCCATGCATGATGATGATGGTGTGAGTGTATGGTGTGGGCGGCGGCAAAGCTCGTGTCCTCGTCGGTACACATGCCGCTCAAAACATGGCTTTGTGCTGGCCATGTTTGCCCTCGCCGTCGCGCCTCGTCGGTCTTGACAGCGTCGATGTAGTTGGTGTTGAAGTTGCATGGGTCCTGCTCAGCTCGGACTTCCTGACGATGTAGTGGCTTCGTCGGGTATGCAAGGGGTTGCCTCACGGGAGTAATCTTTTGTGGAGACCAGCGTTGATGTAAAACCAACGCTCGCTCGTATCAGCAATGCCGGTGTGGTTAGTGCCTTGTCTCGGCTGGACGTCGTGTTTACGACGGTCCTTCAAGACAAGGGCACCGCCTCACAGGGCCATCGGGAGTTAGTGTTGGTGAAGTCATGTCGCCTCCTCGCCATCACGCCTCGTCTTCATGGGCTTCGTGTCGCAAATAGCACCATGTAGTGGTAAGGGTTGGTGAAGCCACGTCATTGCGTAGCACCATCTTCTTTTCATCGCGGGCTCCGTGTTGCGGGCAGCACCGAGGGCGTGTGTCATCTTCATGGCTCCGGGTCACGGGCTCCATCTTGACGAGGTAGACATTGGTGGTGTCCTCCTTGCGAGCTCCACACCACGATCCTTCGCGGTACCGGGTTGATGTTGTTGACATTGGCGTCATCTTGGCAAACTCCGGGGTGCCATCCACCGCGGCACGGCAGCGGCATCCTTGCTAGCTCCACGCCTCTGTCCTCCATGGCACCGGCTTGATGATATTGGCGTTGGTGCCGTCTTGGTGAGCCCCGTACCGCTATCCACCGCGGCACGGCGACGCCATCGTTGCGAGCCTCCACGCCTTTGTCCTCCATGGCACCGGCTTGATGAAGAAGAAGACAGGCGTCGTCCTAGCGAGCTCCATCTCGCCTTCCTCCGCGGCACACGGCGCAATCCCTGCGAGCTCCACGCCTCCGGGCTCCAGCTTGATGAAGTAGACGTCGGCGGCATCCCCAACGGGCGCCACGCCTCCGTCCTCTCCTTCTTGCGAGCTCCCCGGCACGATCCTTGCGGCACCAGGTTGATGATGTTGAGATTGGCGTCATCTTGGCGAACTCCGTGGCGCCATCCACCACGGCATGGCGGCGGCATCCTCCCAAGCATCCACGCCTTCGTCCTCCATGGCGCCGGCTTGATGAAGTTGACATTGGTGTCATCTTGGCAAACTCCGCGCAGCGATCCACTGCGGCACGGCGGCGGCAACCTCCGCGGCACACGGCGGAATCCTTACGAGCTCCGCGCCTCCAGGACTCCGGCTTGACGAAGTAGACGTCGTTGGCCTCATCACCAAGGGTAGCCACCACAAAGGAGGCCAACGGACTGCACGCCGGCAGCCCCATCGACGCGTCCTCGTCGTCCATGCCTTGGTGAAGTCTGGGAGTAGCCTCGTCGTCTTGGTTAGCTTGAGGAAGATGATGATAACGCCAACGAAGTGCTGCATGATCGCGAGCTCCACCGCGCCACCACGTGTTGTGCATGCATGCAATAATAAAGGATGAAGGAGTGATTAGATGATAACTTTACCGTTCGGGAAGATCGACTAGTCAGCTAGATGGAAATGCCGTGATGGCTTACACTAGTATTGCTCAGTTTATATGCATCAAGTACATGTTCAGTTACAGCTCAAGCGATGGTGGATAATTAAGAGAAAGGTCTCTAGACCTTCCACATTCTAGCACTAAGCTATAATGATGATAATAGGCAGCACTAACTGAATCCAAAGGATGCGTTGCTTAACATTCCCCCGCAATCTTAACATGTGCTAAGGTTTAGATTGGAACGTAATCGAGTAAGCATAACCTTAGTGAGAGGCTTGGTGAATGCATCAGCTACTTGATCTGCTGAAGAAATAAATTTGACCTCCAAAGCACCCATGGCTACCTTCTCTCTCACAAAATGAAAATCAACTTCGATGTGTTTCGTGCGGGCATGGAACACCGGGTTCGCCGTGAGATATGTTGTGCCGAGGTTGTCACACCACAAGACGGGCGCACGAGGCTGAGGAACACGTAGTTCCTTTAATAATGATTGTATCCAGGTTGCTTCAGCCGTACCATTTGCCAAAGCTTTGTATTCCGCTTCTGTCGATGATCTAGACACGGTCGGCTGCTTGCGTGCACTCCATGAAATAAGATTCGGACCGAAGAAAATTGCGAACCCGCTAGTAGAACGCCTATCATCGCTACAGCCAGCCCAATCCGCATCCGTGAACACACTCAATAGAGTTGAAGGCGAGCGCCGAATATTTAAGCCGGTCGACACCGTCCCTTTCACAAACCAAAGTATTCTCTTCACTGCTTCCCAATGAATATCAGTCGGACAGGACAAGTACTGACACACCTTATTAACGGCGAATGAGAGATCAGGCCATGTTAAGGTCAAGTATTCGAGAGCGCCAACCGTGCTTCTGTAACGAAAAGCTTCATCTTCGGACAGTCGATGACCAGATTCCCGACTAAGCTTCTCATGAGTGCACATCGGTGTTGAGACTGGTTTGCAATTCGCCATGTCTGTACGCTGTAAAAGATCAAGAGCATACTTCTTCTGATTAAGAGTGATTCCCCCGGAATTGCGAAGCACCTCAATGCCCAAACAATAATTAAGAGAGCCAAGATCTTTCACAGGAAATGTGACGGAGAGGTGCTGAAGAAGTCGTGTCATGGCCGATGATGAAGAACTCACAATGACTATATCATCAACATAAACCAGCATGTATATGGTGACACCACCGCGTGCAAAAATGAACAAAGATGTGTCAGCTGCTGAAGGATAGAAACCCAGCTGCTGAAGACGTTCACTCAGTCGGGCGTACCAGGCACGAGGGGACTGTTTCAGGCCATATAAAGCTTTATGCAACTTGCACACATAATCTGGACGCGAGGGATCCTGGAAGCCGGGTGGCTGCTGCATATAACCTTCTTCAGTGAGAATACCATGCAGGAATGCATTGCTAATGTCAACCTGACGAAGCTGCCATCCATGGGAAACTGCAAGAGAGAGCACGAGTCGCACGGTTGCAGGCTTAACCACAGGTGAGAAGGTGTCAGAGTAGTCAATTCCGTACTGTTGTGTGAAGCTGCGTGCGACTAGACGAGCTTTGAACTTGTTGAGAGAACCATCAGACTTGTGCTTCACCTTGAAAATCCATTTGCATCCAATAACATTTTTTCCGAGCGGCCATGGAACTAAAGTCAATGTCTTGTTCTGCTGAAGAGCGGAGAACTCGGCCTCCATGGCGGGGCGCCATTGTTCATCCTGGAGTGCGTCGCGGTACGTGCGTGGCTCAGCATGAAAGGCCCGACGCCGAGGATCATAGCGCACGGTGCCATCCGTGGGTACCAGCGTTTTCACGACGTTTTTTCGGAGACGCGTTATCATCGGATGTGAAGTGCCTGTGGCAGGAGCAGCTGGCGGACGCTGCTCCAGAGTTGGAGCAGCAGGAGGCTCCTGTTTGCTCGGCGAAGTCGGAGACGCTAGGGACGCCGCGCCAGGAGAGCTCGTGTCTGGGCCAGGCGAGGTGCAAGACTCGGCTGTAGACGAGGCTGGAGTCTGCGACCCGCTTGGAAGGACGGGGGACGTCGGAGCTGGCCCGTCTGCATGGCGATGATGCGGCGTGCATGGCGACATAGAGCCAGAGGACGTCGAGTCGCTGGAACCTACATGCACATCAGAAGGACTTGACGACGCATTAGAAAGCAAGGTTAAATCATATCTCTGCATGCGATCATCCACTACGGCCGGCTCGTCTACAGGCACTACCGGAACAGGGCTCTAAGCCGACAGCCAAATATATGCCGACGGATACCGTCGGCCTAGTCCGAGCTATGCCGACAGCTAGCTCCTGGCCGTCGGCGTACAACGGCCGTCGGGCTATCCACGTCTACGCCGACAGCAGCCGTCGGCACACAACAGCCGTCGGCTTATCCGAGACTACGCCTACAGCTGCCGTCGGCATATATAGGCCGTCGGCATAGATGCGGGCCTGCCGACAACGGGCATCACGGCCGGCTAACGACGTCAAATCTATGCCGACGGCCGTGACGGGCGGTCGTCGGCATAGATACGGGTGACACGTCACCGATCCAGAGCGCACCGACCAGGACCTATGCCGTCGGCATATCTGACACGTCATCGATCCGCGGCGCTGTCCATCTGCCCTGGCCGCAGCTATGCCGACGGCTTTGCCATCGGCATAGTTTTTTTTCTTTTTTTTTCTTTTTTTCCATATATTATTATTAAGCATACAGTATGTGTTAATAAGCATACATATAGATTGTGTTAATAAGCATACATATAATATGTGTTAATAAGCATATAGTATGTGTTAATAAGCATACATATAGTTTTTTTCTTTTTCTTCACTGTTTTCTTTATTATTATTATTTAACTAACTTACATACCGTATGTGTTAATAAGCATACATACATTATTTTTCGGTTCTGTACAGAGCGGTGTGACCCCCCTCACGAACGGTGCCGCCGCCAGCCGGCAACTGGAATGGGGAATAGCCGCATCGGGTCTATACGAAGGGGACTTTGCTCCAAGTGTTTATATATATCGGATAACCTACCACAACCGGGTGGTGTTGTGGCATGTCCGAAGAGGCGGCACACATCTCCGGGGCGTGGTCCTCCTAACAGACGGCGCCGCCGCCGGCACCTGGAGGGGGGAAACGGATGCATCGGGTCTACACGGAGGGGATGTAGCTGTCGGTTTGGCCCCGAATGTTGCTCCCAGGTGTCCCTCTGTGCTGACCTGACACAACCGGGTGGAGAGGCCCACTGGTCAAAGCACGTCTGTGGGAAGTCAAAGGGCTAGATCTCGTGGTCAACCGCTCCAGGGTTAGGCGGGACGGGGCCCTGGGGGGTAGCAATGCCACTAGAGCGTCGCACCGGCCCCTCATACATGCGGGGTGGTGTGGTGGCATGTCCGAAGAGGCGGCACACGTCTCCGGGGTGTGCCCCCCCCCCTCACGGACGCGTCGGATCTACACGGAGGGGATCTTGCGTAGGCGGCCTCTCACAAGTCTGGAAGTGTTATGGCGGTTGCAAACGCCCGGCACGCGTGTCCGGGGTGTGCCCCCCTCACGGACGGCGCCGCTGCCGGCACCTGGAGGGGGGAAACGAACGCGTTGGGTCTACACGGAGGGGATCTTGCTGTGGGTCTGGCCCGGTTGTTGATCCAAAGTGTTTCTATGGGCTGACATAACACAACCGGGCGGGGAGGTCCGTTGGTCAAAGCCCGTCCGTGCAAAGTCAAAGGGGTAGATCCCGTGGTCAAACGCTACAGGGTTAGGCGGGACGGGGGCCCTGGGGGGGGTAGCAATGCCACCGGAGCGTCCCACCGGGCCCTCACACATGCGGGGTGGTGTGGTGGCATGTCCGAAGAGGCGGCACGCGTCTCCGGGGCGTGGCCCCCCCTCACGGACGGCGATGACACGGTAGTAGACGTTCTGCGATAACGACGCGGCGTGAATATTATTAAATACTCGGAGCGCGATAAAATCATGAGTTTTTTTGCACGACGTGGGCACATGTGCTATAGGAACGATGGTATTTTTTCATAATTTTTGGTGATGGAGAAGTATCCAAAAAATTCCCTCTATGCGGATTGCCCTTCATGCGTCTACGGCTGTGGCCGGCGGCCTCCGGGGGCTAGCATGCCGCCAAATATTGCGTAGGCGGCCTCTCACAAGTCTGGAAGTGTTGTGGCGGTTGCAAACGCCCGGCACGCATGTCCGGGGTGTGCCCCCCTCACGGACGGCGCCGTCGCCGGCACCTGGAGGGGGGAAACGGACGCGTCGGGTCTACACGGAGGGGATCTTGCTGTGGGTCTGGCCCGGTTGTTGCTCCAAAGTGTTCCTATGGGCTGACCTAACACAACCGGGCGGGGAGGTCCGCTGGTCAAAGCCCGTCCGTGCAAAGTCAAAGGGCTAGATCCCGTGGTCAAACGCTACAGGGTTAGGCGGGACGAGGGCCCTGGGGGGTAGCAATGCCACCGGAGCGTCGCACCGGGCCCTCATACATGCGGGGTGGTGTGGTGGCATGTCCGAAGAGGCGGCACGCGTCTTCGGGGCGTGGCCCCCCCTCACGGACGACGATGACACGGTAGTAGACGTTCTGCGGTAACGATGCGGCGTGAATATTATTAAATACTTGGAGCACAATAAAATCATGAGTTTTTTTGCACGACGTGGGCACATGTGCTATAGGAACGATGGTATTTTTTCATAATTTTTGGTGATGGAGACGTATCCGAAAAATTCCCTCTACGTGGATTGCCCTTCGCGCGTGTACGGCTGTGGTCTGCGGCCTCCGGGGGCTAGCATGCTGCCAAATCTTGCGTAGGCGGCCTCTCACAAGTTTGGAAGTGTTGTGGCGGTTGCAAACGCCCGGCACGCGTGTCCGGGGTGTGCCCCCCTCACGGACGGCGCCACTGCCGGCACCTGGAGGGGGGAAACGAACGCGTCGGGTCTACACGGAGGGGATCTTGCTGTGGGTCTGGCCCGGTTGTTGCTCCAAAGTGTTCCTATGGGCTGACCTAACACAACCGGGCGGGGAGGTCCACTGGTCAAAGCCCGTCCGTGCAAAGTCAAAGGGGTAGATCCCGTGGTCAAACGCTACATGGTTAGGCGGGAAGGGGGCCCTGTGGGGGTAGCAATGCCACCGGAGCGTCGCACCGGGCCCTCATACATGCGGGGTGGTGTGGTGGCATGTCCGAAGAGGCGGCACGCGTCTCCGGGGCGTGGCCCCCCTCATGGACGACGATGAGACGGTAGTAGACGTTCTGCGATAACGATGCAGCGTGAATATTATTAAATACTCGGAGCGCGATAAAATCATGAGTTCTTTTGCACGACGTGGGCACATGTGCTATAGGAACGATGGTATTTTTCATAATTTTTGGTGATGGAGAAGTATCCGAAAAATTCCCTCTACGCGGATTGCCCTTCGCGCGTCTACGGCTGTGGCCGGCGGCCTCCGGGGGCCAGCATGCCGCCAAATCTTGCGTAGGCGGCCTTTCACAAGTCTGGAAGTGTTGTGGCGGTTGCAAACGCCCGACACGCGTGTCCGGGGTGTGCCCCCCTCACGGACGGCGCCGCCGCCGGCACCTGGAGGGGGGAAACGGACGCGTCGGGTCTACACGGAGGGGATCTTGCTGTGGGTTTGGCCCGGTTGTTGCTCCAAAGTGTTCCTATGGGTTGGCCTAACACAACCGGGTGGGGAGGTCCGCTGGTCAAAGCCCGTCCGTGCAAAGTCAAAGGGCTAGATCCTGTGGTCAAACGCTACAGGGTTAGGCGGGACGGGGGCCCTGGGGGGTAGGAATGCCACCGGAGCGTCGTACCGGGCCCTCATACATGCGGGGTGGTGTTGTGGCATGTCCAAAGAGGCGACACGCATGTCCGGGGTGTGCCCCCATCACGGACGGCGCCGTTGCCGACACCTGGAGGGGGGGAAACGGACGCGTCGGGTCTACATGGAGTGGATGTAGCTGTGGGTTTGGCCCGGATGTTGCTCCCGGGTGTCCCTATGGGTAGACCTGACACAACCGGGTGGAGAGGTCCACTGGTCAGAGCCCGTCCGTGGGAAGTCAAAGGGCTAGATCTCGTGATCAACCGCTCCTGGGTTAGTCGGGACGGGGGCCCTGGGGGTAGCAATGCCACCGGAGCGTCGTACCGGCCCCTCATACATGCAGGGTGGTGTTGTGGCATGTCCGAAGAGGCGGCACGCATCTCGGGGTGTGGCACCCCTCATTGACGGCGCCGCCGCCGGCACCGGGAGGGGGGAAACAGACGCGTCGGGTCTACACAGAGTGGATGTAGCTGTGGGTTTCGCCCGGATGTTGCTCCCAGGTGTCCCTCTGGGCTGACCTGACACAATCGGGTGGAGAGGTCCACTAGTCAAAGCCCATCCGTAGGAAGTCAAAGGGTTAGATCTCGTGGTCAACCGCTCCAGGGTTAGGCGGGACGGGGTCCCTAGGGGGTAGCAATGCCACCGGAGTGTCGTACCGGGCCCTCATACAAGCAGGGTGGTGTTGTGGCATGTCCGAAGAGGCGGCACGCATCTTCGGGGTGTGGCCCCCTAACGGACGGCGCCGCCGCCGGCACCGGGAGGGGGGAAACGGACGTGTCGGGTCTACACGGTGTGGATATGTAGCAGTGGGTTTGGCCCGGATGTTGCTCCCAGGTGTCCCTCTGTCGATGACCCCCTCCCCCTTCACTCACCTGACGAACTAAGCTACCCCCGCCCCCACCCCCACCCTCACTGTCGACGACCCCCTCCCCCTTTTCACTCACCTGACGAACTAAACTCCAAATCGAGCACGCGATCGAGGGCGGCCATGGCGCTCCCATACCCGCGACCAGGCCACGGCCTTGGCGGACGAAGCTGCTCAAATTCGGCGCCTCCCCTCCCCTCCCCTCTGTGTGGTTCTGGGAGAGGAGAGGGCTGAGCGGTTTAAAAAAAATAAAAAATCTATATGAAATAATAATACATAAAAAAGGAAAATTATAACTATAAAAAAATTAAAAATCTATATAAAATAAAAAAGAATAAATATATAACTATAAGAAAACATTAAAAAATTTATATAAAATAAAAAAGGAAAATAAAATCCGTCCGTGCAAAGTCAAAGGGCTAGATCCCGTGGTCAAACGCTACAGGGTTAGGCGGGACGGGGGCCCTGGGGGGTAGCAATGCCACCGGAGTGTCGCACCGGGCCCTCATACATGCGGGGTGGTGTGGTGGCATGTCCGAAGAGGCGGCACGCGTCTCCGGGGCGTGGCCCCCCTCACGGACGGCGATGACACGGTAGTAGACGGATCAGGCACTCGCATAATTACCGGATCAGGCACTCGGTAACGGTACCCCTCAGTCAGTTGCTCTCCTATGTATCACCTTTTGCGAGACCATAGAAAATATTTATATCATAAAGAAATGTTGCTGACCATAGAAAAAATTCGGTTCAGAAAAAAATATACGTAATATTTTAGAAAATTGTTGTACAATATAAAAAAGATCATGTCATTAAAAAAATGTTTCAAACCATTAAAGAAAATGTATGGTACATTTTAAATAATGTTCATGCATGTAAAAAATATGTATACCATGTATCATTTTTAATATAATTATATGCCATGTATCATTCAAAAAAATTAAAGAACGTGTATTTGAAAATATTTAATACGTACGTGTATATAAAAAAGTATTTTATATATATACGAAACTTTTCAATGCGCATGAAAATAATATACACTAAAAATATATTTGAAGACAGTTAATAATATATGCCAGGTGTGTAATTAACATGTATACGGCTAGTTTGTAATTAATATGGATAAAAAAATACACCTATGCCTACGGCTTAGCCGTCGGCATATATGCCACGTGGCGTGATTAATATATGCAGGTCCCCTTATCCACTCGCGCCCACCCTCCTCCACTCGTTCTTTCCCACACCCGCAGCTGCAGCCTCATCCACTCGCACCATCCGCCGACCGCCGCCCGCCGCCGACCGCCGCCCGCCGCTGCTCCCCGCCTCCCACGACGCTCCCCGTCGCCCGCCCGCCACCGCTCCACCCACGCCACTCTCCCCTTCCCTCGCCCGTCCCCCCTCCCCGCCGCTCCACCCCCTCCCCTCCCCTCCCCTTCTCGCGTCGTCGCCGCCACGCCGGCTCTCTGCCGCCCGCCCGCCCGCCGCCGCTCCACCCACGTCGTCGCCATCTCATCTCCACCCCAGCTCTCTGCCCCGCAACGAACCGGGCCCTGCCCCGCCTCGGCCCCTCCCCGAGCACGCCTGGCCACGGCTCCGGCCAGCCCGCGACCCTGCCCGTCTGGCCCTGGTGCTAGCTCCGGTCGGCGGCCTTCTCTGCTTCTCCGGCCGACCACGACCAGCCCCGTCCCTCCCGTCCCCTCCATCGCCGTGACTCCCCTCTGGCCGGTGAGCTATGCTCTTTTTTCATTTTTCCTACTGTGACATTCGTAGTTTCATGTTTATTTGCTGCAAATAACTACTATGTATGGACATGTGTAACTTATCTTCACAAAGACAAGTGATGTAATTGTTAGCATTGTTCTCTTCTAGATTTTATGTCCGTAAGCCTAATATTTGTACCAATATGATATATAATGGATTATGACAATATATGCATGTGAGATTAATGGATGTTGTATTCAGCCCCTAAGTCTATTCACATATGCATGCAAAACAATTTTTTGAGTTGATGTTTGTGTCGTGTTCTTTGAGTTGTTGACGTCTAGAGATGGCATGGATAGGAGGTGGAGCTGTGTCTAAATCCTTGCTATGTGACATTTAGTTTCTAAAATAGTTGTGTGAGATGTGCTCCAAAATTGGCATATGATGAGTGGTTATTTAATCATGATGATCTTGCTAAAAAAATTGAAGGACAATATTGGACACTTGACGAAATATGATTTTTATATAGTTTAAAGTGTCAATGCTTAACCTATTTTTTTGCACTTGGTCGAATTAACAGGATTTGTGGTGTTCCATCTTCGTGGAGTGACGTCGACGTTGGAGGTGTTGGTCCACGATCGTCCCTCCTTTGATCGACTAGATCCTCTACATCGGAGGGTGAGCAACAATTCCATGACCTCGTCCACTTTTTTTCCATGTCACTAGATTAAATTTTCGCATCAAGTCGCGTAACCTAGGTCTCCCGTCCGAAAGGGTTGCATCGATAAATATGCATTCAATTGCATATTTATCACCGCAGCTCTTTCGGATTATCCAGCGCTTTCCACGGACAGCCCGAGGATGTGTAGATTGGGTACGTTGTTCATGCTCTACCCCGTTTCGAGACAGGATTTCGGCGGCGCCTCCCTGTTGTTCTCCGGATGCACATTCTCTCGGCATTTTGCCGAGACGTGTATTTGGAGAACAGCGGGGAGGTGCTGCCGAAATTTTGTCTCGGAATGGGGTAGAGCATGGACAACGTACTCAATCTACACATTCTCGGGTGGGATTAGGACCCATCTTTACCTATTAGAGATGTAGGTGGATTAAATGTCGATTCTCGTCAACCTTGTAAAAAATAAAATATTGATGACGGCAAGACCGAGGAGCACCTGGGGCCTTACATTCATCACTATCAGGAGTTGCATCCGGATGTTCCTGTTGCTGAGGTCGCCCAGTCTCAGATCGACGACATGGCGGTGGTGGCCATCCAGGGGAAGAAGAATGGCCGGTATCCGTGTTTCGACGGCTTGATCACTCCTTCGATCTCGTACACACAGCTTCGGGCTACCAACCCGAGCCAGTTAGAGAGTACGGGGCGTTCACAGACTCCCTTAGCCCGCCAGCATGCTGTAAGTACTTCCTCTTTATATTTTTCTATCTAGCATTCTAAGTTTATTTTCAGCATTGCTCACTTAGAAACAACCTAAATTATGTAGGCATATACGGAGTTTGTCGAGCATAGGAATCTCGAGGTGCGGGAGTACTTGAAACGAGTGAAGGCAAACGATGATTACAACCGTCAGATGATGACGGTTAGTTTTGCCCTCTTAAAACCAAGCTAAATTTTTGCACTTTCATTCCTTCTGATCTTCTAGTTTGCTTGTTTAACTAACATTCAGGCTATGTTGGCGTCTTGGAGTAACCGCACGAATCCACCACAAATGGGACCC
The DNA here is from genome assembly GCF_003073215.2 of Triticum urartu. Lineage (NCBI taxonomy): Eukaryota > Viridiplantae > Streptophyta > Magnoliopsida > Poales > Poaceae > Triticum > Triticum urartu. The sequence continues at coordinate 315,073,207 of NC_053024.1, read as the reverse complement.
CCACCACCACCTGCGGGAGAACCCCCACACGTGCCCACGTTCGATGAATGGGTGGCACTAGGCAGTGATGGTCCGGTTAGTACATTTGCCTAACTACTGGCAAACTAGTTCTCGTTCATGAAACACTATCATATCATATTTACCGTTAGAATCTTTTCTGAAACATGTAGGGGACCGGTGGCTCGACTCCTGCTCTGTCGACCCCAGTCACTCCGATCTGGCAGAGTGGTGGTGGTCGCGATGGCGGTTTTGGCGGAGGTGGTGGTGGTTTTGACGGAGGAGGTGGTGGTTTTGGCGGAGGTGGTCTTGCTTGGTGATTCCGTGCATGTGGCCATCGTGCCATGCCTTTCATATTCCTACTTTTATGATGTTTCATGTCTTGCACTACTTTTATGTTCATGAACTTCCGTCGGTGATGATCTTTAGATGATGTGATGAACTTGAGTATGTTTAGATGATGATGGTGAACTTGAGTATGTTTAGATGAACTTGAGTATGTTTACATGATGAATTGTCATATTCTGCATAATTTCATATTGTTCTGTTTTGAAATGCTGTCAAATGAATTGGAAAAGAGAAAACAGGGGAAAAAACTATGCCTACGGCAAAGCCGTCGGCATATATACGCCCAGGAGTTACCAGGGCTTGCCACGTGGCACATCTATGCCTACAGCAAAGCCGTAGGCATAGCTGAAAATCTATGCCGACGGCTTTGCCGTAGGCATAGCCCTGCTGCCAGGAGGAACCAGGAGATGACACGTGGTAGAGATATGCCTACGGCTTTGCTGTAGGCATAGCCCTGCCACCAGGAGTACCACGGATTGCCACGTGGCAGAGGTATGCCGACGGCTTTGCCGTCGACATAGCTCTGTAACGTGGCATTGCGTGATTCGTCAGCGCTTTTGACGGCGCCGTCCGTTGCCGTCAGACGAAAAACACTGCCGACGGCTATACTATGCCGACGGCTGACGTCAGGCCGTCGGCATAGGCCCCTATGCCGACGGCTATACTATGCCGACGGTCTGACAAGACTATGCTCACGACATCTACGCCGACGGGCCTATGCCGACGGCAACCGTAGGCATAGATCTATGTCGACGGCCTAGGGGCCTATGCCGACGGCCCGTGGCCGTAGGCATAGTCCGCGAGTCCGGTAGTGAGGAAAAACTGAAGGAGGTGTAGGAAGAATGGGTGTGGTGGTGGGAGTAGTGGAAGATGCGGCTGCAAAAAGAAAAAATTCTTCATCAAAAACAACGTCGCGGGAAATATAAATACGGCCAGTTGATCGATCAAGGCACTTGTAGCCTTTGTGCATAGAGCTATAGCCCAAGAATACGCACTGTCGGGAACGAAAATCGAGTTTACGATTATTGTATGGGCGGAGGTTGCCAGCATGCACATCCAAAGGCACGGAGAAAAGTATAATCTGGTTTCTTGTTAAGAAGACACGTGAGTGGCGCGGTGTTTTGAAGAACACGAGTTGGCATGCGATTAATTAAATAGCAAGCGGTAATGAAGGCTTCGTCTCAAAAACGGATTGGGAGAGAGGAATGAGCGAGGAGTGCGCTGCCGGTTTCAACGATATGGCGATGCTTGCGTTCAGCGATGCCATTTTGTTGTGAGGTGTGTGGGCAGGATACACGATGAGTAATGCCTTCCCGCTGAAAATATCTAGATAGGCGATGGTACTCCCCACCCCAATCAGACTGGACAGTTTTGATTTTAGTATTAAGCAAGCGCTCAACATGTTTTTGGAAGGTGTAAAATGCTTGCTCGACATCGGATTTTCTCTTGAGAAGATAAATCCATGTGAAACGACTAAAGTCATCCAAAAAACTCACATAATATTTGAAGCCTCCAAGAGAGGTAATAGCAGGTCCCCAAACATAAGAATGAATAATTTCAAGCGGAGCATGAGTAACATGACTCGAATCTCGAAAAGGTAATTGATGGACCTTAGCTCGTTGGCAAGCATCACAAACATTATTAGACTCGATCGAAGGTGCACAAGCAAATTTATTTGACCTAAGAACTGACTCAACGACACTTTTGGATGGGTGGCCTAATCTTCGATGCCAAAGATCCGAGGAGAGCTTGACACCGGAGAAGGCGCGATGACCAGACACGATAGGTGAGGACTTGAAGCTTGGCACCGGATAAAGACCTTCACGACATCTACCGCGAAGAAGAACCTTCCTTGTTGCTCGGTCCTTTAGATAAAACAAGTGAGGATGAAATTCAGCAAAAGCATCATTGTCAGAGACTAACTTGTGCACGGATAGCAAGTGTTTGTTTACACGAGGAACATGCAAAATGTTGCGAAGATAAAGAGGTTTGAACGAGCCGGAAATAGTGGAGTGACCAACATGTGAGATAGACAAACCTGCCCCATTGGCGACGTGCACCTTGTCCTTGCCACCGTAGCGCTCATGGACGGTTAGGCGGTCGAGATCGTTCGTCAGGTGGTCGGTGGCACTAGTGTCCGCGTACCAGTCCATGTCCATGGAGTAGGAGCCGGTGTTGGCGACGTTGCTGGAGTGCTCGCGGTGCTCCTCCGGCTGGTACGCGTGGTTGAAGCGATTGCGACAGTGAAGCGCGTCATGGCCGACCTTGCCAGACACCTGACACTTCAGGTTGGAGCGCCCATTGCCGCGACCACGCCCGCCACGACCACGAGCTTGTCCGCCTTGCCCGCCACGTGCACCGCTGCCACGTGCTGCAGCGTTGGCAGAGGGATGGATCTCTCCAGTTGAGTTCTGCTGCTCAAGACGAATTTCAGCGCTGAGAAGAAATGCATAAAAGCTGCTGAGGCTCACGGGGTCATCACGTGCCGTGATCGACGCAACAAGAGGCTCGAACTCGGAGCCCAGCCCAGCGAGCATGTACCCAAGCACCTCGTCATCAGATAGGGGCTTGCCGATGGAGGCCATGGCATCAGCGAACCCCTTCATCTTGCGATAGTATTCCGACGCAGAGAGGTCGTTCTTCTTCAGATTAGAGAGCTGGTACCTTAGTTGCATAACACGAGCTCGATTTTGTGAAGCAAACATGTCATGAAGAGCAGTCCAAACTGCAGCAGAGGTTGTCAACTGTGTCTTGCTGGTACCAGTGAAGGAACTCCGGGTTGGCCACCTCGATGGCTGCCTCACCGGTTCCTTGCATGATGGTGTGCGGTGGTGCTTCCACAGTGCCGCGACATAGTCATACAGGCCGTTTGCGGCAAGGGCAGGAACGGCCTGGGTCTTCCATAGCAGGAAGTTATCCCGCGTGAGACGGATCGTGATGAGGTTGGCGAGTGACGTGACAGAGATCGGAGCTGAAGAGCTGGAGCCGGCAGCGGCGGTGCCGGCCATGGGGATAGGATCTTTTTGCTATGTATACCAAGTCAGCTAGATGGAAATGCCGTGATGGTTTACACTAGTATTGCTCAGTTTATATACATCAAGTACAGGTTCAGTTACAGCTCAAGCGATGGTGGATAATTAAGAAAAAGGTCTCTAGACCTTCCACATTCTAGCACTAAGCTATAATGATCATAATAGGCAGCACTAACTGAATCCAAAGGATGCGTTGCTTAACACGACTTGGTGTTCATGTTGCTGTCGAGACGCCGGCTTCTTGTACGGATGATCGTCGGCGTTCTTGTGACGAGATGTCGAGGCCGATCTCTCTTCTCTCCTTCTACTTCTTCTTGCTGCGCGAGTTATGTGACCGTGGTGGCTGGATGTGGTCGATGGATTTGTGGATGTGTTGCTGCGTGGATTTGTTGTGCACGTGATGGCGGCGGCCGTGGTGGCTGGGTGTCTCTGCGTGCCGGCCAGGACGTGGTAGCTCCTGTATTTATAGGACGGGAGGGCTGGACGTTGTACGCAGCCCGCCGCTGATTTCTTCCTTCTATTCTTCTTCTTGATGTCCAAGTCCGCGCAAAAAAAGGAAACAAACCGATGCATACCTTGTTTCTTCCAGCATGCCTTTCAACAAAAATCAACGAGATCGGTTGAGTCTTTGGTTTTCCTAATGTTGAAGCTTGCCAATTATACGAGCACACACCGGCTGCTCCCGTGCATGTAACTTGCACCGGGTATTCGGATATGTATTTATGCCCTTGCCGACCGGCCGTAGATACTCAAATACATACACATATGATGTATAAATACAAAATGGGTATTCGGATATGTACGCACACGAGCTTGCCGGCCGGTCGAGACACCCGAATACATACACGTACAAAGCTAGACTACTACATCTAGCCAATGTGCATGTGGCCAGGACGTACGCATGCACACGAATTTCTTGCACCAACATTTCATGCACGTGCATGTGAAAGAACGTGGGCAGCTTGCCATTCATGATTGTGCCATGCTAAATGAATTTTGCCTTTGTATTTATAGCCTGCACAAAAATCTCATTAAATATATATATATATATATTATTTTATGCAACAATGGACAAAAACTCATCAAACAACAATTTTGTGTTGGTTACTCGTATTCCTCAGCTTTCCATTTATGCATGTCTTTTGTGTACACAACTATTTGCACTTTATGAAGTTGTCCTGGATTGTGTCATATGTAAAATCTTATATCATGAGGAATGGCTTAAATTCTTAAATACACTTTCTGCCATTAGGTGTATTTGCTATGTGTATTTAACTTGCTTATCCCGTGATCAATCTAAGAAAAAGTAGCTCATTCCATAGTCTCACTTTCCCATACATGTAAGGTAATCTATGTAAGATTCGTTATTACATATCATTTTTTTAGGCCTGTGTTCCTAATACTAAGTAATAGGTTTACTTATATAGATGCAAAAGGGGGTGAAGAAACCAGTATTTTGCCAGCTCATGTGGCCAAACTAGCTTTTAATGAGAGTAATGATAGAGTGGGAACACAAGTTATAGAACAGAAAGAAAAACGGTTGATGTATGCTCTTTGTGTTCTATTGTGTTTTTGTTTTTTGCGATTCAATATGAGAAAATCTGTTTCAGTGACTGGTATGACACACAATGATATTTCCTAGTGTTAGTTGGACAGGAACATGGGGTGTCCGAACCCGACTCGGATTCGGGTGTCTGACTCGGCAATATAATTTTGGACACAGCAAATGACATTTGTTATACGAACGTGTATAATATCTGATATTGATTCATACTATCGGGTCCTGCCAAAAAATGTAGGTGTCCGTGTAGAACTGCTTCTGTCTACTCTCTCTATGTATACGGCGTAGCTGTGTCTGCTCTTCCTTATGATGTTCTGTGTTGATACAAGCATTATTTCCCCCCTCAGCAGAGGCTCTAGTATGGTTTAATTAGCTCTGCATTTACACTGCAGGAAACTGAGAGTGAAAATGATGGTCTTGATGTTGACGTGGGTGATGATGAGCTAGAGGAACCTGAGCATGGACATGAAGTTGATGTACCATCTGAACCTGAGGTTAAAGAATCTGCTCCAGTGCCTGTACATTCTAAAGACACAGAAAAACAACTTTCAAAGAAGGAATTGAAGAAGAAAGAGCTTGCAGAACTAGATGCTGTTCTGGCCGAGTTGGGGATTTCTGAAAATGCTACACTGGCTGACGTCACGAGTAAATGTATGTAATGTAATCATGCTATGACCTATACAAAATCGATCGATCAACCGTTCTTTATCTTCTCGTTAAATGTTTTTGTGCGTGTGTAATCTTTACTAAACTGACAAGTGTTTGATTTTGGTACTTTTCAGCTGAAAGAAAGCCTGATGGACAGAAAGGAGATGGGGATAAGAAGGGTCTTCCTGTACCATCAGAAAGCAAGACTTCGAAAAAGAAGAAACTAAGGAAGGAGAAACCATCTAAGGATTCCAAAGACCAGCCCAATGAAGTGGATTCCAGCAAGGACCATGGAGAGGCGGCCGATGATACAAAGTCTGGAGAGGAAGCTACCGCTGTAGACTTGAAGGAGAAGATGAAGAAGATAGCTGCATCGAAAAAGAAAAAATCAAGCAAGGAGGTGGATGCTGCCGCCAAGCACGCTGCGATGGAGGCCGCCGCTAGGAGTGCGAAGCTCGCTGCTGCAAAGAAGAAAGAGAAGAGCCACTACAACCAACAGCCCGTGCGATAGACCGCCTTCATCTCGAGCTTCAGTATAAGCAGCGCGCTTGTTGGATCCATTTGCATCACGTGATGCATCTTGCCTTGGCAACAAATAGTGGTGCTCTCTCTGCTTGCTTCAGATTACTTAACATGAGTATATGGACCATACCTGCTGTCATTTCTGTTGGAGCCCCATTTTCACCTCTGGTATGGAGCCAATCAACACTAGTGGTTAATGAACTTCCAGTTGTATTATCACCATGCACAGTTCATAATCGGTAAGCTAAGATTGTGCTATGTTAGTATGTTTCATCATGCATTGTCTGGATTTCTGGCTGTGGTTGGTATTCTTAGTTTCTTACCCTTGTCATTTGCACATACTCAAAACCCACCAGATGTTGCCTGGTAGGATACATCTGCTGCCTCAGATGTATTGTTCTCATCTGTGCTTTTATGCCTTATCATTTGGTCCTGGCATTGCTTTAGTTATATGTACTGAAACGATTTGGACGTGGATTACGCAAGCTTAGTGTATGCTGTCATGGATCATAGATCAAACATCTTGGAGGAAAAGTTGAACGATTCTTCATCCGACGTGCAGTAACCCAATGGCAGATTCGCTTGCTGATCGGATGAACTTTCTTTCATTGACAACTGATTACTATGGGTTAGGAGAAACTAAAAGCAACCACACGAGTATTCATGCCACTCCCGACAAGCAATTGCACAAGAAATCCATAATATAGACTAATAACATCTCTAGCAGATCCCCTGAAACTCAAATTTGAGGAGCAAAAGTGACTTCTGAGAAAAAATGAGTCAACTAGCAATTTGAACGAAATATGAGTTTTTGATTCCCAAAATCAGCCCCACCTCTCTTAAATTTCGTCTGCCGCCGTTCAGCAGACTAAAACTCCCGCAGCTCCTCCTGCCCACCCTGACGACACTGCCCTGCTACCCGCCACCGGCCGCCCCCTTCCCCGATGAACATCCGAATGGGTGGGCCGTCCGCCACTGCACCCTTGGACACCAACGGCGGTGCTGGAGACCCACCAGCGGCTACGAATTCAGCGGCGCAAGCTCCAAAAAGGCGGCAAAAGGGGAGGAACATCGGCAGCAAAGCGTCAACGACAGACCCTCAGGCACGACCACCTTACTGACCTTGGTGCAACGGACCGACAAAAGGAATTGTTCGCCGACCGAAAAGGCGGCTGTCAACACAGCGACGATCGCAAAGAAAAAGAAGAATGCGCCTGGTCTACGTACCCTCGCCATGTCGCGGCTCCCGCAAGTGCCACCCCGCCTCCTCCTGCCACGTAGCCAACCCCGCCGCCACTGTTGTCCATCGATGGGATGAATTCGTACACTACAAGTTGCGATGGCGACATGCTCAAAAAAATGCCGATAAGGTGATTTTCTTCGCTTTCCGTTTTATAGTTTACAATTTCTTAGTATAGTGATGCATTGTCCGATATTTGTTGGTGCAATCGAGTGATCCTGAAGGTTTTGGTGATTGTTGGACAGAAACAGTGTGGGACTAATTAATGTGTTTGCTAGTGCACATAAATTTAGAATTTGGAGAAGATTGCTAAAATCTTTCAAGAACTTTGCTATAAACTTTCGAGATAGTTATCTACGCAGCAGAGAAGTTTGCTAGCTTTGAGGAGTTTGCTATCGAGACTTTTTTCTAGTGTGATGCTTAATCGAAATTACATACGAACTAAAATGAGTGAGCAAACAAATTAAAACGTGTCTTATATACATCCGACTAAAAAAAACTAAGAATGTCCTATATTTGTGAACAAAGAAAGTAGCATATTTTTCTTCACATTCACGCATGCCACCTCATCATATAAACATGCATTGAAAAAAGTCCAACTCAACATTCAAACATGTATGGATCACCTTAGTAACTAAATACAATGAATTATATATATTTTTAATTTTAATTTGTATATTATTATGTATCCAAACATTCATGTCTAATATATTGCAACCGATCCCATGGCAACGCGTTGGGCATCGTCTAAGTACATGTTGCAGTCTTGTAGATTTTTCCGTATGGTTTAAATTTTAGTACGTTGTTTTCTAAACGCCACTAACATTCAGATTTAATTGACAACTGTACATATACTGATTTTTTGTTACTGTATCATACTTCTACGCAACACGCGGCTTGCACGTGCCCGGCGAACTCCTGCGGCGCCCGGGCGCGCGCCCACGACGGCGCCGCCCCGTTGGTTCCAGCCTCCTTGTTGAGCACATACACGGCCTGCTCACCGCCGTGGCGCCCGGCGCCGATGGCGGCCACGCGGCCGTCCCCGATGGCCACGATGACCGTCGCCGCGCGCCCGTCCTCCGGTACCGGCGCCACCGCCCGCCACCCGCTGTCGCCGTCCCGCACCGCGAGGTGGCCGTCACGTAGCATGTACATGGCGCCTGCCGCGGACGGCGCGGCGCAGCACGTCCCCGGGCACGCCCCCTCGTTGACTATCCTGTCCAGCACTGGATCCCACGCCCAGGCGTCTGTGTCGAATGCCTCGCCGGTGCCGGTGAACCGGCCCTGCGCCTCCGTCGGGTACCCGCCAACCACGACGAACCTGGCGCCGACGCGGACCCCTCTTGGCTCGTCCCGCTCCAGCGCCATGTCGGGCAGCGCCGCCCACGCGTCGGCCTCGGCGTCGTATGCCGCCGCCGACCGCAGCGCGTTCTTCTCCTCGTCGTGGCCGCCGGCGACGAACACCCTTCTTCCGGTCGCCGCGCATGCGAAGAACGACCGACGCGGCCCAGGCATCGGCGCGCCGCTCCGCCACGCGCCCTCCAGGAAGTCGTACACGTGCACCGTGTCCGTCGGCGCCCACGTCTCAGGGTCCCAGCCGCCCACCACCACCAGCTTCCTCCTCTCGCCACAGGCCACGGCGGCGAGCTGGCAGAAGAGCGGGAGCCCCCGGCCGCCTGGGAGCGGGGGCAGAGTGGCCCACCCTCCGTCGGCCGGGTCGTGGAGCACGAGCCGGTAGGAGTTGGAGAGGGCGGCGGACGCAGCGTACTTGCGGGCCGGGCCGGAGGCGGCGAGCGCGGGAAGGGCCTGGGCGAGGGCGAGGATCGGGCGGGCATGGCCGTTGGCCCGGCGGAGGCGGCCGTAGAGCGGCGACTCCACCTCCGCCTTCCACTGCCGCGAGGTGCGGCGCGCTGCTGGGAGCTGACGGAACCCCACCCGGAGCAGGCATTCCCGCGCCACCTCCTCCGGGAGCCCCGGAATCAGGTCACCCATCTTCGATCAACCTCGACCGATGCACAACCTTAATTCACTCACTCCTTCAAACGAAAAGAACCGATAACAATCCGCTTCTTGCTCTCTGGTTTGGAACCCTACTACGCAACGAGAATCAAGCAGTGAGTTGTGGGTTGTGGCTGCGCTGAGCTGTTTGGGGACGCGGCGGGATGGCGCGCTTTATACCGGAGAAAGCAGCATTTTTTAAATTTATTGTACAAACCAGGGGGGTTGCGCGGGAATGCGAGAGACGGTTTTTCGAGCGGCGCTCGCCATCCTGATCCCGTATCATATGCGGAAACAGCTTGCCTTCAAAAAAATTGGTCAGGATGGAGACGTCGCCCTCTCGGCCCGGTGGCGTGCGGCATTACAGTACAATGTAATTGCTCCGTCCCCAGTTTCGTGCCAGGCCGCCGGTCGCCGTCGCCGGGATCCGACCGGCCGGCTACGAAGAGTGTGGCTATTTATTTATTTTGATCTGAGAGCGTGGCTATTGAAACCTCTCGGATGGCGATCTCCAGTGCAGGCAGCAGCAGAGGTATTTTGTCCGGACAGACAGAATACTGACGGTCAGGAAACGACGGCACGGAAGAGCTGTTTGCTTCGTATACACAGGTGCCGGGCAATTGTTGTTTATTCATGGAAACCGATCGCTCTCTTGTGGATTTGGGGATTACCAGAACTTATCCAGCGGCGACCGTAAGATTCTGCGGCTGCCGGCCGTGGGCGAACGAGCCGCCAGCCCGCCACACATCCACGTCGCTGCTTGTGGCAATCCGCTGCGAATAGCAGCTAGCTGAAGTTCTACCGTTTCAGTCCCCGTTTGGAACGCAGATATGAAAAACAAAACAAAAAATAGGAAAACAATATGAATTGAATATCATGTTGTAAATTTATTATAGTAATGTACTCGTTTGGATGCTCAACAGTATCTTGCACGGTAATTTTGCATGGAATTGTTTCTTCAGACTAAAGAGAAGAAGAGATGACACCAGTTGTATTGGACTTCTTTTTTTCGCCAATATGCAAAGTTTGCATATCATTTCATTGATAGGTAGGAGAGAACAAGAGTAACATAGATAAGAGAGGGGGAAGTGGGAAAGAATACAACACAACATAATCTTTCCTAGCTCAAACTCCAGCCAAGGAAGACGAGGAGACGAGACCCAGAGCACCTAGACCACGTCACAACCATCGCAAGGCACCACCGTCGCACGGCCACCGCTCCAGGACAGACCAAATCAACATACCCCCACCTTAAGCGCCTAGAGGAGTTGGCAAGTGGGAAGCAGGGTTCGGCTGAGCAGGAGGAAGAAGACATGGATGAGGCTACATTGCGCCCCGGATGCCCATGCCCTGAGAAGCAGCCCAAAACCAAGCTTGGCGTCCACCATCTTCAATTCCAACACCGGAGACGCCAGGAGCAACCAAGACCGCGCCTTCAAGAAGGATACGCCGTCGGGACGCCGCCGCTGTCCGCTTTGGTGAACCAGACCTAGGGGTTTCCTCCGGTGCGCGAAGCAAGACACAGACAAAAGACCATGGCAGCGCCTTCAACAAGGACACGGCACCCGCAAGTGTCGCCACTGCCAGCAACAACAAGCTGAGCAAGGATTTCGCCTTGGTCTTTGACTGGACAATCCCAAATGCCGCCAGCTCAGGATTCGAAGACGAGGAAACCAAAACACTCGCTTGAACCACCATCGCAGGAAGGGGAGATGCACCCTTCAACAGGAGCCGCGGGAATCGCCACCACCTAGGACATCCACCATCGCCAACCTTGCTGCAGGCACCTGATCCCCCACCATCCATCGAGGGCCAGATCTGGGCAGGGGAAACCCGGAATCGCCAACACCAGTAGTATCCACAGCCAACAAAGAGGAGGCATGGCCAGGCGAGAAGCATCCACAGCCAGCCGAAAGGAGGAGGCATGGCCGGGCCACTGGGAGGAGCAGTCGGGAGGGTCAACAGCAGCTGAAGGTCGGGGCAGGGGGTGGCGCTGCGGGAGGTGGATCTTGGGGAGAGGCCACGCTGCACCAGGAAGCAGCCGGTGACAGCGGAGGGGGCAAGACACGGCCAGCGAAGTCGCCGACAGGCCGGAGGAGGAGTGCCATGGGAGCGGCGATAGACAATCGCGCAGGAGAGCCACCAGGGCGCCGCCGCGGTGGATCCGAGGGCAGGGTGGCGCCGCGCGAGGCCCCCAGCAGCCGGAGCAGGGGATCTACCGCCAGCCGAAGCGGGTGATGCGCCGCCGGGCCGCGAGCGCGCGCGGGATGGAGACCCCGCCGCCGCCACGACGACGCGGGCTTCGCCCGGAAGTGGCTACCGGCGGCGGCGAGGGGAGGGGTCGGAGATGGGGGGGCTTGTGGCGGCGCGGCGAGGGACGCCGCCCGTGTCGCCTAGGGTTAGGCGACACGGGGGCCTATCGGGTGGGTTACAAAGCCGCCGTTGGCCTAGCTGCTAGTTCGTATTGGACTTCTCAAAATGAGTGAAAATATGATGTTTGAACAATTGTTTAGAATCATCCTTTTTATTGCGAAATACCCGCATAGCTTGCAAAAACGTCTTATATTATGGGACGGAGAGAGTAATTGTTTAGAATCCTCCAAAATGCTTACGAAAGAAATGTTTTTTTTGCCTAAGTTTATTCTAAGATCTAAATGGCATCATGCGAAAACTTTATATAAGATTACATTCCTATGTAATTCATGTGAAACCCCTTTATTCCAGTTGGAACCTCAGTTGTTGAAACGAGGTGTTTTGCAAACTACAACCATACAATTCAAGTTGTCCATTTCTTTTTTTTTTAAAAGGAGGATATATCCCTGGCTTATACATCTGGGTGATGCATGCAATCATCTTATTAATTATTCACAAAGACACTATAAAGTAATACATCAGTAAGTCTGAAGCCACCATCTTGGCAACACACCTATCGCTACTCCTATCCCCTTGATGAAGGGGTGCCAAATGTCCGAGCCGAATACCAAACAGACATCGCACCAAAGCCTAACATCTAAAGCCAATGCCCCAGCCAAGCCACAATGCCGTGATTGGGTCACAAAGTTGTCGATTTCAAATGCTAACTAGTTGCAATTATGAGTTCAGTTCCCAAACCTCATCATGTGCTTGTTTCAGAATGTTCGTGGATTTTCCTTTTTTGATAAAGGGAGATTTTATTATCTCAAAATGTAGCATCAAAGCGGATACAAAGCATTATGAGTAACACTCGGTCTCTACCTAACTAAAATCACACAACCAAATTCAAAAGTCCGATGAAAATTCAAGAAATAAAACCGACAAATCAGCAACAGTAGAGTCCTATAGACCGACACTATACCTATGGCGAAGGAGGTGGTGGGTCAATCCGTAGGTCATGCTGCCATCGGTTGGTGTCAAAACCGGCGGATCTCGGGTAGGGGCCCAAGCCGTGAGTCTAAGGATCGGTGGTAACGAGGATAACAGGGACACGGTGTTTACCTAGGTTCGGGTCCTCTCAAAGGAGGTAAAACCCTACGTCCTGCTTGATTGTATTCATGAGTATAGGGTTTACAGGAGTTGATCTACCTCGAGATCATAATGGCTAAACCCTAGTCGTCTAGCCTATGATTATTCCGATGCCCTCTGCGGACTAAACCCTCCGGTTTATTGATACGTCTCCAACGTATCTATAATTTATGAAGTATTCATGCCATTATATTATCATTCTTGGATGTTTTACAATCATTTTATAGCAACTTTATATCATTTTTTGGGACTAACCTATTGACCCAGTGCCTAGTGTCAGTTGTTGTTTTTGCTTGTTTTTTACATCGCAGGAAATCAATATCAAACGGACACCAAACACCACGAAACTTTTGTGGATTTTTTATGGATCAGAAGACATCCAGTGGGCCAGGGAAGTACCTGGGGGGTGCCCCGAGGGGGGCACAACCCACCAGGGCACGCCTGGGGGCCCAGGCACGCCCAAGTGGGTTGTGCCCTCCTCGGTGGCCTCCCACACTATAACACCCTGGTGTAATGATGTACAGTAATCCCTGGGTTAAGTTAATCTTTTTTCTAAACAAGTGTTTGCTCATCATTTTCTCTTGTCTCTTTCAAATTCCAGTTGAATTCAATTTCAAATTCCGAGTGAAATCCAAATTGCTCAAACATGAAAACTAAAATGTTCATCTTGTGGCAAATAATAATTTGTTAATATTGGTGGTGAACTAACATTTTTCCAAAATGTCAAAGTGCCCTAAACTAGTTAAAGTTGTGGCTAAAGCAATTAAATTAAATGCCTTTTTAATTTATAAAAATTGCAAACTTTTTCAAAAGTCTCACAATCTTTTTGTGGCAGCGCACAATAATTCTTTGAAATTTTTTGGCCAGTGGCATAATTTTGCAAAGTCAATTGTGGCTAAAAGAAAAGGCAAAAGCTGCTAGAAAAAGAAAAACAAAAACAGAAAAGGAAAAGGAAAAGAAAAGGGGTGGGAGAGCTCTTGGCCTTCCCATGGGCCTCGGACCATCCCAGCAGGCCGGCCAACGCCCCCTCCCCGTTCGCTCTCCCCTCCCTCGTGTTCCATCGACCTGGTGCACGCGACGAGCGCGCCCCCACCGCACCCGCTCGCCGGCGTCGAGGGGGATAATGTAACGCCCCGAGACCGTTGCGCCAGGTGTCTTCCAGTCATTCGCTGTCGTTGCCATGTCATTTGTTTGCGTGTCATGCATTTCATATCATGTCATCATGTGCATCGCATTTGCATATGTGTTTGTCTTATGCATCCGAGCATTTTCCCCGTTGTCCGTTTTGCAATCCGGCACTCCTATGTCCTCCGACGCCCCCTTTTGCCTCTTTTCGTGAGCGGGTGTTAAACATTCTCGGAATGGACCGAGATTTTCCAAGCGGCCTTGGTTCACCACCGGTAGACCGCCTATCAAGTTTCGTGCCATTTGGACTTCGTTTGATACTCCAACGGTTAACCAGGGAACCGTAAAGGCCTCGTGTGTGTTGCAGCCCAACACACCTCCAAAGTGGCCCAAACCCCATCCAAACCCCCTCCATCCTCTCGGTCGTTCGATCACGATCGCGTGGCCGAAAACCGCACTCCATTTGGACTCTCCTAGCTCCCTCTACCTATATATATGTGCCCCTCTCCGAAATTCGCGGTCTAACCCTAGGCTTTTCCCTCCTCGCGCCGCCGGACATGTCCATCCGCGCCGGACATGTCCGCCGGACACACCGCTCCGTCCAATAAGGTCGTGCCACATCACCCCGCCGCCTCCCTCCTCCACTCACAGCGCGCCACACGTCTTCCCCGGCCTCCCCACCGCGCTGCGGCCCACCGAGCCCGTCCGAGGCCCTCCCGGCCCGGAGCCGCCGCCGCCTCCCGCGCGGGCCCGTTCGTCGGCGCCGCCATCTCCGCCGCCTTGCCTCCTCGCCGCCACGCGCTCCGTCGCCCGCTCCTCCGTTCGCCGCGGTTCCTCCGCCTCTGCACCTCGCGCCGCCGCCTCCTCACCGGCGCCGCCGCCCGCCGCCGCCGCAGCGCCCGGCCGGCCGACACCCGCCTCGCCGGCCTCCGCCCGTGCCGCCCCGGCGAGCGCGCCCGGCCGCGCCGCCCCGGCGACGCTGCACCTCGCCGACCTCGGATCCGGCCGTCATCTCCGGTCTCCTTCCTCGTCTCCGACAAGCTTATCCAGCGTTCTCCGGCGAACCTCGTGATCCGCGCCGCCCCAGATCCGGATCTGAGACTTTCTCTGTGACATTTTCAGTCACTGTTCATCGCATCATAACTCCGCATCCGTAGCTCCGTTTTGGGCGTGCCTTATATCAAAATGTTCATAATGATGTGCTCTTCATTTCATTCCATTGCACCATGCTTGTTTGAGTCCATCTTGATGCCCTAATGGCTGTTGCAAGAGTGCTATAAAATGTTAGTTCTTGTTTTTTAACAGATTATGAGCATTTGTCATTTTTCCCATGATTATTGTGTGTTGCATATGGGCATGAGCTCTACATGTGTTTTGGGCTATGCCATGCCATCTTTCCAGAGGTGTATGCCATGTATTTTTGTGATCAATGTGATGACTAGCACAAGCATGCAAAGTGGTTGTCGTGATATTGCTGATTTTAGGGACTTAGAATTTCACCAAGTCTTTGCTCTGCTGTTATTTTTATGCCATGTATTCATGTTGCTACAGAGTGATCCATGCTTCTTTTTAGTGTTTTCAGTAAGGATGATTTTGAGATATTGTTATGCTCTATCCATCCATGCCCTTGTTTGCATTTATGGAGTGCCCTAGCATGACTCAATATTGCTCTACTTTTGCTATAAAATGTTCCTGGCAGATTGTTTGCTTGTTGCATTTTAGATGACATCGTGCTGTTAATTGCAGAATCGTGCCATTATTGTTTTGCTTGCCATTTGCAAAGCGTGCATCTGTTTCCGATGATCTTTATATCGATTTAGAACGAAACCATCTCATCTTTCCAGCGGCGCTCTTGGTTTATCAAGTTAAGGCCTGGTTCAATCTTTTCCTTCCGGAGCACACATATGCATTGCATATTACATCCCGCATATCATGTCATGTTTTGCATCATGTTGCTTGCGCATTGCAGCGTGATTGATTGCCGGTCCTTTTGCTTGTGTTCTTGCTTTGGGTAGAGCCGGGAGACGAGTTCGTTTTAGAGGTACCCGTTGAGTACGCTTTCGAGGATCAAGCTTACGTCAACTCGGAGAACATTGCAGGCAAGATGACCATACCCTCGAAATCACTTCTATCTTTGCTTGCTAGTTGCTCGCTCTTTTGTTGTGTCGCGATACCTACCACTTGCTATATCATGCATCCCATATTGCCATGTCAACCCTCTAACCCACCTTGTCCTAGCAAACCATTGTTTGGCTATGTTACCGCTTTGCTCAGCCCCTCTTATAGCGTTGCTAGTTGCAGGTGAAGTTGGAGTTTGTTCCTTGTTGGAACATGATTATTGTTGGGATATCACAATATCTCTAACTTTAATTAATGCATCTATACACTTGGTAAAGGGTGGAAGGCTCGGCCTTATGCATGGTGTTTTGTTCCACTCTTGCCGCCCTAGTTTCCGTCATACCAATGTTATGTTCCTTGATTTTGCGTTCCTTACGCGGTTGGGTTATAATGGGAACCCCTTGACAGTTTGCCTTGAATAAAAATCCTGCAGCAAGGCCCAACCTTGGTTTTACCATTTGCACTAACAACCTATCACCTTCCCTTAGGTTCTGCAGACTCAAGGGTCATCTTTATTTTAACCCCCCGGGCCAGTGCTTGTCTAAGTGTTGGTCCGAAACAGAGCCACTTGCGGCACCACCTCGGGGAAACTTGAGGGTTGGTTTTAGCTGTACGTAGTGTTCATCCGGTGTTGCCCTGAGAACGAGATATGTGCAGATCCTATCGGGATGTCGGCGCATCGGGCGGTCTTGCTGGTCTTGTTTTACCATAGTCGAAATGTATTGTAACCGGGATTCCGAGTCTGATCGGGTCTTCCTCAGAGAAGGAATATCCTTCGTTAACCATGAGAGCTTGTGATGGGCTAAGTTGGGACACCCCTGTAGGGTTTTGAACTTTCAAAAGCCGTGCTCGCGGTTATGGGCAGATGGGAATTTGTTAATGTCCGGTTGGAGAGAACTTGAAACTTAACTTAATTAATATGGATCAAGCGCGTGTGTAGCCGTGATGGTCTCTTTTCGGCGGAGTCCGGGAAGAGAACACGGTCTCGTGTTATGCTTGAACGTAAGTAGTTTCAGGATCACTTCTAGTTCACGACCGTGCTTTTCCTTCTCTTCTCGCTCTGTTTTGCGTAAGGTAGCTACCATATATGCTAGTGCTTGCTGCAGCTCCACCTCACTACCTTTTCCTACCCATGAGCTTAAATAGTCTTGATCGCGAGGGTGTGAGGTTGCTGAGTCCCCGTGACTCACAGATTACTTCCAAAACCAGATGCAGGTGCCGATGATGCCATTCCAGGGGATGCGACTGAACTCAAGTGGGAGTTCGACGAGGACTCGGGACGTTAATATTTTTCCTTTCTAGACGATTAGTAGTGGAGCCCAGTTGGGGCGATCGGGGATCTTATGCATTTGGGGTTGTCTTTATTTTGGTTCCGTAGTCGGAACTTGATTGTATTCTGGATGATGTAATGCTATATTTATGTATTGTGTGAAGTGGCGATTGAAAGCCAACTCTTTATCTCTTTCTTGTTCAGTACATGGGATGTGTAAAGATTACCCCTCTTGCGACATGCCTACACTGCGGTTATGCCTCTAAGTCGTGCTCCGACACGTGGGAGATATAGCCGCATCGTGGGTGTTATAAGTTGGTAATCAGAGCCCTCCCCGACTTAGGAGCCCCCTGCTTGATCGAATCGCTGGCGTTGTTGAGTCTAGAAAAATGTTTTGAGTCTTAGGATTATATATATTGGAGAGTAGGATTCTTTTTACTCCTCAGTCCCTTCGTCGCTCTGGTGAGGCCTCCTGACGTAGAGTTTTGACTCTTCTTTTCTCAAATTTCACGAATTTTTTTTAGGATCACGCGGGTATCTTGGAATCGTTTCGATGGTTTTGTGACGAGAACATTGTTCTTGGTGCCTCCTGACATTTAGGGGTTGTGGCAGTGTCTAGGGGAGTTGAGCTCCGGGGTGTTGTCGTCACAATTATATCATTGCAGTTCTGGAATACCTGAGTTTCGCCGACATCGAAATCTCTTTTATGCAGTTGTTGGTGAGATAACCTCGACGCCACCCAGTACTGGAGCGAGAGTTCGGGAGTATTGCCATAACTCGTATAACGGATGCTTTTCAAAGGTTGAGGTAAATGATTTCCGAAGGTTTCTTGGTTATGTGTTGAAGGATGGATACAACTGGATGTAGGATTTGCTAGTTTGGGTGACATATTATGCTTCCCCTGTATCCCCAACACCTGATTGCATAACTAGAAAGTTTCGGGAGTTTATAAGCGGGAATTCAAGTAGCTCTTAGGATATCTTTCTGACAGATGCATGATACGAGATTGGGGTTCGCCGTCTAGTGGTACGCCTATCCACGGTTGGTTTTATAGTGGTCTCGTTGTGTCTTAAAGAGTCCTTGGTTATGCTGACTCGGGGACGCTTCGTGTGTCATGTGCACTGCCTTGTACATGATGGTGCTGTACGATTGAGCCCGTGTGGGCCCCACCATGAAAACTTCGGATGAAATCTCTATCATATGTTTGTTCCGGCTTATTCTGCAAGCCAATCCTTTGTTTTGTTTTGGTTTGTGGTATTCGAGTTGCTTCGAAGTCAAGTGTTGATTCCATACCTTTTCCAAGTGGTGTTCTCATATTTCTATGTGAATACTAATCCTTCATGATAATTGAGATTGTCATGTCAATTCTTTTCAACCGGCGTGTTTCTCTTCAAGTGGATCCGTTCATTTCAACATCCGCAAGGTCAACTCAAAGTCTTCTCAACGTTGTTTGTTTCATCCATCCTAAGTTGTCTTTGTTTTCCCCCCCCCCCACCCTTTTTTTTTAAGGACTCAGATTTCTTAATCAAGTATCCATCTTATTGATGTGAAGTCTCTCCATTGTTTTCCGTCAATATTCTTATCCGGTGATTCTCAGGAAGATACTAACGGAGGTTAAGTTCATCATTCTTTGTTCTTTTCCTTCTCCGGTGGTTTCAATGCAAGCTTTCGGTGTCGATCATATCTTTTTCTTTGGTTCACATGCTTTCCATGTTGGAAGTCCTTACCGAAGACTCTCTTATTTATTCACCTCTCGCTTCGTGTGTGTTGCAGCCCAACACCCCTCCAAAGTGGCCCCAAACCCATCCAAACCCCCTCCATCCTCTCGGTCATTCGATCACGATCGCGTGGCCGAAAACCGCACTCCATTTGGACTCTCCTAGCCCCCTCTACCTATATATATATGTGCTCCTCTCCGAAATTCGCGGTCTAACCCTAGGCTTTTCCCTCCTCGCGCCACCGGACATGTCCATCCGCGTCGGACATGTCCACCGGACACGTCGCTCCGTCCAATGAGGTCGTGCCACGTCACCGCGCTGCCTCCCTCCTCCACTCACAGCGCACCACGCGTCTTCCCCGGCCTCCCCACCGCGCCGCGGCCCGCCGAGCCCGACCGAGGCCCTCCCGGCCCGGAGCCGCCGCCGCCGCCTCCCGCGCGGGCCCGTTTGCCGGCGCTGCCATCTCCGCCGCCTTGCCTCCTCGCCGCCATGCGCTCCGCCGCCCGCTCCTCCGTTCGCCGCGGCTCCTCCCTCTCCGCACCTCGCGCCGCCGCCCTCCGCCACCGCAGAGCCCGGTCGGCCGACGCCCGCCTCGCCGGCCTCCGCCTGCGCCGCCCCGGTGAGCGCGCCTGGCCGCGCCGCCCCAGATCTCCCCGCTCCGGCGACGCCGCACCTCGCCGGCCTTGGATCCGGTCATCATCTTCGGTCTCCTTCCTCGTCTCCGGCAAGCTTCTCCAGCGTTCTCCGGCGAACCTCGTGATCCTCGCCGCCCCAGATCCGGATCTAAGAACCCCTAGAGGTTGACCCGATTTTTCCTAAGTCTTTCTCTGTGACATTTTCAACCACTGTTCATCGCATCATAACTCCACATCCGTAGCTCCGTTTTGGGCATGCTATATATCAAAATGTTCATCATGATGTGCTCTTCATTTCATTCCATTGCACCATGCTTGTTTGAGTCCATCTTGATGCCCTAATGTCTGTTGCAAGAGTGCTATAAAATGTTAGTTCCTGTTTCTTAACAGATTATGAGCATTTGTCATTTTTGCCATGATTATTGTGTGTTGCATATGGGCATGAGCTCTACATGTGTTTTGGGCTATGCCATGCCATCTTTCCAGAGGTGTATGCCATGTATTTTTGTGATCAATGTGGTGAATAGCACAAGCATGCAAAGTGGTTGTCGTGATATTGCCGATTTTAGGGACTTAGAATTTCACCAAGTCTTTGCTCTGCTGTTATTTTTATGCCATGTATTCATGTTGCTACAAAGTGATCCATGCTTCTTTTTAGTGTTTTCAGTAAGGATGATTTTGAGATATTGTTATGCTCTATCCATCCATGCCCTTGTTTGCATTTATGGAGTGCCCTAGCATGACGCAATCTTGCTCTACTTTTGCTATAAAATGTTCCTGGCTGATTGTTTACATGTTAATCAATTTTGCCAAGGTTGTTGTAGTTGATCCTTGCATGCTATAAGATTGTTCTTGTCATGTTTAGCTTCTTGATCATGTCTTCTTGATGGGTGTATGCTTAGTTTGTCATGCAATGCCTTGTGTTGAGTGCATCGAGCTCGCAAACATGCCTTCATAATTCTGCTTATGCCATGTCTAGTTTTTCTGCTAAGTCTGAATCTGTTAACGTAACTTGCTATGTTACATGGGTGCCATCATATCTTTTGATCCCTTTTGGCTTATGGTCAGTAAGGGACTTTTGTTATATGCTTTGAGTAGATTCATGCCATGCCTTGTTTTGCCATGATAGGTTCCTGTAGCATGTTGTTATCTTACTCTAAACATTGCTTCCTGATGTTAATTCCTGGCATGTTGTTATTTTCACAAAGTCTGTGATGCTGATATCTTTTACACTTTTGCCATGCTTGTTTGAACCTGCTATTGTGTGTTTTAGCCGTAGCTCAGTGTTCATCTTTTGTTAAGCATCTTGAGTAGATCACTGCCATGTGCTTTGTTGCTATGTTAGAGTGCAGTAGCTTATTTTCTTGTTGCATTTTAGATGGTATCGTGCTGTTAATCGCAGAATCGTGCCATTATTCTTTTGCTTGCCATTTGCAAACCGTGCATCCGTTTCCGATGATCTTTATATCGATTTCGACCGAAACCATCTCATCTTTCCAGCGGCACTCTTGGTTTGCCAAGTTGAGGCCTGGTTCAATCTTTTCCTTCTGGAGCACGCATATGCATTGCATATTACATCCCGCATATCATGTCATGTTTTGCATCATGGTGCTTGCGCATTGCACCATGATTGATTGCTGGTCCTTTTGCTTGTGTTCTTGCTTTTTGTAGAGCTGGGAGACGAGTTCGTGTGTGAGGTACCCGTTGAGTACGCTTTCGAGGATCAAGCTTACGTCAACTCGGAGAACATTGCAGGCAAGATGACCATACCGTCGAAATCACTTCTATCTTTGCTTGCTAGTTGCTCGCTCTTTTGCTGTGCCGCGATACCTACCACTTGCTATATCATGCGTCCCATATTGCCATGTCAAGCCTCTAACCCACCTTGTCCTAGAAAACCGTTGTTTGGCTATGTTACCGCTTTGCTCAGCCCCTCTTATAGCGTTGCTAGTTGCAGGTGAAGTTGGAGTTTGTTGCTTGTTGGAACATGATTATTGTTGGGATATCACAATATCTCTTACTTTAATTAATGCATCTATACACTTGGTAAAGGGTGGAAGGCTCGGCCTTATGCCTGGTGTTTTGTTCCACTCTTGCCGCCCTAGTTTCCGTCATACCGGTGTTATATTCCTTGATTTTGCGTTCCTTACGCGGTTGGGTTATAATGGGAACCCCTTGACAGTTCGCCTTGAATAAAACTCCTCCAGCAAGGCCCAACCTTGGTTTTACCATTTGGACTAACAACCTATCACCTTCCCTTGGGTTCTGCAGACTCAAGGGTCATCTTTATTTTAACCCCCCCGGGCCAGTGCTTGTCTAAGTATTGGTCTGACACAGAGCCACTTGCGGCGCCACCTAAGGGAAACTTGAGGGTTGGTTTTAGCTGTACGTAGTGTTCATCCGGTGTTGCCCTGAGAACGAGATATGTGCAGATCCTATCGGGATGTCGGCGCATCGGGCGGTCTTGCTGGTCTTGTTTTACCATTGTCGAAATGTCTTGTAACCGGGATTCCGAGTCTGATCGGGTCTTCCTGGGAGAAGGAATATCCTTCGTTGACCGTGAGATCTTGTGATGGGCTAAGTTGGGACACCCCTGTAGGGTTTTGAACTTTCGAAAGCCGTGCCCGCGGTTATGGGCAGATGGGAATTTGTTAATGTCCGGTTGGAGAGAACTTGAAACTTAACTTAATTAATATGGATCAAGCGCGTGTGTAGCCGTGATGGTCTCTTTTCGGCGGAGTCCGGGAAGAGAACACGGTCTCGTGTTATGCTTGAACGTAAGTAGTTTCAGGATCACTTCTAGTTCACGACCGTGCTTTTCCTTCTCTTCTCGCTCTGTTTTGCGTAAGGTAGCTACCATATATGCTAGTGCTTGCTGCAGCTCCACCTCACTACCTTTTCCTACCCATGAGCTTAAATAGTCTTGATCGCGTGGGTGTGAGATTGCTGAGTCCCCGTGACTCACAGATTACTTCCAAAACCAGATGCAGGTGCCGATGATGCCATTCTAGGGGATGCGACTGAACTCAAGTGGGAGTTCAACGAGGACTCAGGACGTTACTATGTTTCCTTTCCAGACGATCAGTAGTGGATCCCAGTTGGGGCGATCGGGGATCTTATGCATTTGGGGTTGTCTTTATTTTGTTTCCGTAGTCAGACCTTGATTGTATTCTGGATGATGTAATGCTATATTTATGTATTGTGTGAAGTGGCGATTATAAGCCAACTCTTTATCTCTTTCTTGTTCAGTACATGGGATGTGTAAAGATTACCCCTCTTGCGACATGCCTACAATGCGGTTATGCCTCTAAGTCGTGCTCCGACACGTGGGATATATAGCCGCATCGTGGGTGTTACAAATTGGTAATCAGAGCGATAAACCTGGGCTACTACTTTGTGAATAGCTGTAGCGCAGGTCAGATGCCCATGCTAAGTACATTTCCACACCACCCACCCCCGATCCACCCCACCAACCATCCCACTCCACCCACCAGTCCAGCACTGTTTGTCTCGAAAAAAAACACCCAAACCCTCGATCCGGATCCCCTCCACCGCCAGCCTCCCGTCCACCTCCTCTCTTCTCCTGATTCACCCCTCGTCTCCTTCCCATCCCACGCTGCCGCTGCCCACCACCCCGGCGACCTCCCCACCGGCGATCCCCAGCCTCTCCCTCTCCTTCTCCCCTGCATCTTCCTCCGAGGCACGGCGAGGGGAGGCCGCCGTCGTCATCGCCGTCGCGCGCGATCCGGGAGGGCAAGAGGGGAGGTGGACGCGGGCGAGGAGATGGCATCGGAGGACGTGGTGGGGAAGAGCAGGGGCGACACGGCCGTCAACACCATCGTCAACCTGGCTGAGGAGGCCAAGCTCGCGCGCGAGGGCGTCAAGGGCCCCGGCCACCAGGTCCTCACCGTCTGCAAGTCCCTCTTCGCCGGAGGCGTCGCCCGCGGCCTGTGAGTACCCTTCCTCCTCCCTTCCGCCCGCCCCTCAGATCTCATTTGGTAGAGTTGTTGGTATCGATTAAAATTCGCATCTGATTGATTAATTTCATCTATGATCTATACGATTTCCCTGTGCCCACACGACCGCTTCGTGATCTATAGTACGTTAGGCAAAATCTGCTATCGAGCATTTTGACTAATGTTAATTGTTTTGTTTGGATCAGTTTGCTGACGCTTAAACCCTAGCGATAGACCATTAGTCTGAGGTGAATAACACTGGATGGGGTTATATTAGCATTTCTCGTCATCCTGTTACCATCAATTCAATGTCAAATTTCACCTCTAATATTCTGCAAAGTGAGCTCCTTTAATTGGAGCTACTTTGGGGCTGGACATTTTATATCCAAGATTAGTGTATCAAGTTGCTAAACCCCCCAAATAAGTCGATTCACCAGGCTTTATGATCTGGATCTTAATTACTGGCACATTCTTTATTTGAGGTGTCAATTATTGGTGCATTCTTTATTGGCACCTTCTTAAGTATGTGGTATGTGGTTCTTCATGATGTCATGAAATCCCATTATCTAAAGCTGAGCATCTAAGTGCCTACTTGATGTAATAATATATATTTGGTTGGTACAGGACTATGGCTAGTTGATCTTGTCTTCCTTGGTTGGGACTCTAGATATCGAAGTTGTAATAATATATAGTTGCTGGAGTCAAAGCTGGCTTTGCCTTTTGCTTTGCTTTTTAGCCACCTGGAAACATTGCATACTTGAGAACAAGTTGCTAAACTACAGTCCCTCCAACACACAGAAGTATCGATTAACCACAGGCTTTAAGAATCTGGATTTAATGTTAATTACTGGTGCATTCTGAATATGGTCTGTCTATTATAATTCAAGCCATGTTTTGTCTTATAGCTAGTTATTAAAATTTGTTGCATTCATGGAACCATTTCTAATTTTTGGTGGCCACTCAAACTAAACTTCTTTGAGTGCACAGTAATTGCTCACGTTTTCAGTTCTGAATCATCATGAGGAAATAATGCTAATAGTATTCCGATCTCAGTTTCAGTCATGTGCTGCTTGGCCCTTCACCATGGCACTCACCACTAACTACCTATGTTGTCTTGTCACGTACCTGAAAAATGCTAAACTAAAAGGCATTGTTGTTGCCCGAAACAGAGTAGCCCCTCCTCTGTTTTTGCAACCCTACCATCGGGTCTCTCTTGACAGCAAGTAACCCAGGTTCATAGCTATTGTAGGGCAGATGCTATGTAGAGAATCAATTAATTTCCTCTAGAAATGCTCGAGTGGTGATTTGGCTAAATTTGGAAATACTAGTTCTGCATCATGGCATGGATACTGTTAAGGGAGATATCATCTATTTATCCGACCAAAGCGCATATTCGAAGCCTATGATTCGAGGTAAAAATGGTGCATCGTCTCTCCCTACAAGGTGTTAGTTTTAGCATCTAGTTCTGCATCATGGCTGTAAACTGAACTTGGTTCAGTTAAAAACTGCACTGTCCAATTTGGACAGCAAGCTTAGATCTGAAAAATGAGTTAGCTAGGCTTAGAATTTTGAGTTGGCCCCTTTACATAAGTTTTAGATAAAGTTCCAAGGTTTCTTTAGAGTATTTATTTGTGTCGTTTGGATGTACGGTTTAAGAGCAGCCATCAATTTAGTTTGCTGTCCCGAAATATATGTTCCTGGGTACAGTATTTTGATATGGGAGATTAGGCCCTGTTAGAGGTGGTATTAAAATAAGGTTACAGCATGAAAATTTTAGAGGCTGTTCTGTAGATACTTAAACACATATCACTTGTCAGGTTTCGTTCGTTATATTAAATACTATGAAATTATCAAAGTGGGCTGTACTATGTTGGACAGAATTTTATGTTTGGACATGGGTGAATGTAACCAGACTTATACTCTCAGATTTTGTCATAGTTGATGGTGTGAGGACTTATAATGTGATAAAGTATATACGTTGTTGCAACACCAAAATCAGTGAAATATATTTCCTTTTTTTGCTGCCGATGACATCTCCATAAAGTAAGGATTTAGATAACATCATATGTTCAGAGTTCAGTTCTTTTCTTATCTGAAACTAACATATTTTACAATGGGCATGATGGATGTTGCAGGTTCATTAATGACAGCCAAGGGTTCATGCTCGGAAACGACTACATCTTGCTCCATGTTGTCGGCTCAGCTAGAGTCCTTAATCATGAGGAGATGGGACACGTCGATTGTTAGAGTACACTTGACAGGTGCATTTTGTGAAATTCTAGCCAGAAGATTGATAGCCTGCTTGCCTGCTTGTTCTTTTCAGTTCAAATAAATGTTCCTTTTCTTGTTGAATCCAAAGTAGCTAGCGGAGATCAAGCGGAAAGGTTGTTGATTGTCCCAAAGTTCTTGGACCATTTAGTTTGAATAGCCAGTGAGGAATTAAGCATATATTTTCGGCATGAGCCCCTTTAAATTGCTAGACGAGAAAGAATCTTAACTTAATTAATGGGTCTTGTGAATTGGAATATACCATTTAGTTGAACTGATGCAATTTGCGTACTGACAAGTTTTCACTTTCTCGACATGGGCGCAGGGGTGATCGACGCTGACTAGCGCAGCTGGTGGGCGCTGTGCTCTTCAACCACTCAGAGGCGGACTTCTCCGTGAAGCTGGTGGCCATGTCACGTAGATGATTGTCTAGGTGATTTTGACGCCGGAGGTCGCCAAGGTGGTAGACCTCGATGCCACCGTCCGGGGGAGCGAGGATTCGGGTCCACCGGCGTCTAAGCTCCGAGCCTTGGTAGATACATCTAGGGAAGTTGTCTGTTTAGGTTGGTGATGGAACACCAGGGAAGGTACCCACCTTTCGATGATCATTGTGTGTGTCTGAAGTTAAATGGAATCTTGAGAATGTTATGTGACGTTGGTTTGGTTTGCACTGGACGTATTGCCATCGTTGAATACTACATCTAACTTTTATTTTTTTAATTCCTAAATTATTAGTTGTAGCGTGGGAAACAAATGAGCGCTACTAGTAGTTAGGTTAGTAGTAGCATGGGAAATAAGAAATGAGCGCTACTAGTAGTTAGGTTAGTAGTAGCGTGGGATATAAGTGAGCGCTACTAGTATTTGGGTTAGCAGTAACGCGGGTGCATCCGCGCCGCTACTAACTTTTAGCTGTAGCGTGATACTAGTAGCGCGAGTACCCGCGCTACTAGTAGCATTTTACCTGCGCTGCTAGTAGCCTTTTTTCTAGTAGTGGTTGGCCCAGTCAACATGCTGACTGGGCAACCGAGTGCCACTGACATGTGGGCCCTGTGTTAATTAAACAAGTTTTATAAATAAATAAAATGTTAATTAATCTGTTAATTAGATTTAATCACTAGTTAGTCACTGAATAATGGGGCTAATGGGGCCACACGCCTAATTAACCCTGTTAGATTAGTTTAATCCACTGTTAAGCTAACAGAGGCTGACATGTGGGTCCAAGTGGCCCCACTGGTCAAGTTTGACCTGGTCAGTCGCTCTATTGACTGCTGACGTCTTCGACACGTCATGCTGACGTCGTATTCCATTTCTGTTAATATAAATAATTTCAGAATATGTTTTAAACTTGCAAAAATCATAGTAATTAAACCGTAGCTCAGATGAAAATGTTTTATATATGAAAGTTGCTCAGAAAAATCCAATGAATCCGAATGCGCGGTCCATTCATCTGTCACATGCCCCTAGCATGCTAAAAATGGAACTTTTCCTCTCTTTTTATTTGTCCGGAAAACGTCAAACGCCGGAAAAACCCCTCCGGATGTTTTCCCTCTCCGTCTGCAACGACTAGCACTATGTTAGTTCACTCCTAACACCGCGTATTACCATGTTATGCTTTATGATGCTTTGTTTGCTTTATATTTATTGCTTCTTCCGCCTCTTCTCTCCGGTAGACCCTGAGACCGATGATGCCCCCGTGATCGACTACGTCACGGACGGACGTTCCTTTGCAGAAGAGCTTCCAGGCAAGCAAACTCCCCTTGAGCATTCTGATATCGCCCATTTCTTTCCCTCTCATGCTTGCATTAGATTTTGCTAATTTCATTATTTGCTCCTATTCTGATGCATAGCCTGTTTTTGCTACCTACTTTCATACCTTACCTGCTTATTCTAAACTGCTTAGTATAGGTTGGTTAGAGATCTATCAGTGACCCCCACCTTGTCCCAGTTGCCCCTCTTTATGCTCGCTGACTTGATCAACGTGATCGATGTCCAGGCCCCGACACCGCACATCACCCCCCCTTAGTTGTACGACTCTGCATAGTTACTATCGAGTGCCGAGGGTGATACCTCAGCAACACTTCTGATGTTAACCCTATAGTGTGGCTATTTGGTCGTGGCCATCGAGGGTGATTCCTCCTTGACCACTCCCGATAATGACTCTGTTGTGCAACCCCTCAAGTGTGGACCAACGAGGGTGATTCCTCCAAGTCCACCTTGATGGTTGCATCAAGTGGGAATCCATCGAGGGTGATTCCTCATGTTTCTCCTTTGCCGTCTCAGACACACGGTTACTTTCACTTACCATAGAACCATGATGACATCGTATCGGCCCCGAGGGGTACCCGTGAGTGATGTGAAGTTGGGTTGATCTGGAGAATACCTGCAAGTTTTCCATGCGGCGCGGCCGGGCATTCTTAGCCCTTGCCGCAAGTCCGTGAGACAGGGCGACGGGACCACATATCGTGAATCATTGATCGTTACGGCACTACCAAGACACTAACGGTTTGTATATTTGATCCGGGTAGGCCTCTGGCCTTTTTCGCACTAACCACCACGCGGGAATAAGTATGGGCACTCTACGTCATACGTATCAGCCGAAAGCTCAACGGACGTCAGCGATGGAGCGGCGCGCGTCGGGTTGGACTGCGTAAGCACCTGCCTTTTTAAAGAGGTAGCTAGGTCTGCTCATCGGCCGCGTTCGCAATGTGTAGGAGTGCAAAGGGCGATGGGCCAAAGACCCCTGCGCTCTTAGGGTGTAGACCGGCGTGGTGGCCTCTCTGGTGAGCCTAGGTAGGACTGCGGTGTTTTGATCAGCTGAGGGCGGTCATGACCTGATGGTGTGTCCGACCGGAGTTGATCGAGCATGTTGGGTAAGTTGGTGCAACCCTGTAGGGAAGAATTCTATCTATTCGAATAACTGGGTCCACGGTAACGGACGCTCGGAGTTGTATCCCGATCGATACAACTAGAACTTCATGCTGAGGCATTTAATGGAAATGATGGCTCCGGGATCGTTTCCTCGCAGGGAGTTGAGGAAGTGATCTCTGGGCGCTAATGTTACAACATGTTTCCTAAATATAAACTGCTATTCTATACTCTTATGAATGCTGCAAGATGCTTGGAGCTGCTTCAAGATGCTTGTCTTCGATAGGCTAGGCTTTTCCCTTATCTTCTGGCATTCTGCAGTGTAGTCCACAGATACAACCCATTCCTTTGATACAGATGCATACTTAGTTTAGATTCGATGTAAGTCTTGCGAGTACTTTGGATGAGTACTCATGGTTGCTTTGCTCCCTCTTTTTCCCTTTTTCCTTTCTTTCCGGATGTCGCAACCAGATGGTGGAGCCCAGGAACCAGACGCCACCTTCAACGACGACTACTACTACACCGAGGGTGCCTACTACTACGTGGAGGTCGCCAATGACAAGGAGTAGTTAGGAGGCTCCCAGGCAGGAAGCCTCACCTTTTCGATCCATGTTGATGTTTGTGCTAGCCTTCTTAAGGCAAACTTGTCTAACTTATGTCTGTACTCATATATTGTTGCTTCCGCTGACTCTTGTGTATTCGAGCTTATGTATTCGAGCCCTCGAGGCCCATGGCTTGTAATATAAAGCTTGTATTATTTTAATTTGTGTCTAGAGTTGTGATATCTTCCCGTGAGTCCTTGATCTTGATCGTACACATTTGCGTGTATGATTAGTGTACGATTGAATCAAGTGCGTCACAAGTTGGTATCAGAGCCGACTGCCTATAGGATCCCCCTTTCCAACTCCTTGGCCGAAGTTGAGTCTAGTCTATGAAAAACCTGATTTACTAAAATGGTTGTGTGGCTTACTGGCCCACGTCACCATTGGGTGATATTAGGATCTTTTACTCCTCGATCTTTACTCTGGGATTCTGATCTCTCTTCCATTCGGGTTAAACAAATTTACTAACTCTAACATTAGGATCCCGTAACCACATTCACCCCAAAGTTGGATAAGCCATAGTTATTCCTTAGAATAGTATCTTGAATAGTACACACACTGTCGTGATGACTACTATGTGGTATCCATCATACCTATTTCATTATGCATGTTTCATCATGAATGATCCTTGGTCTTTACAAATGCTCGATGCTGAACTACCCCTGTTACATGTTAGCAGGATGGTTAGACCCGCTAGTCGTGGCCGTGGTGGCAATACTCCACCACCGCCTGAATTCATGGCCGGAATGATGCAACAGTTTGAGCTGAATAGTCAATTCATGGAAGGACTGATGGCTCAGTTTCCTCGCCCCAACACGAATCAACAACCAACCCCAGTAACTCTGCAGGACTTCATGCACCTCAACCCAACTATTTACCGCAGCTCAACTCAGCCCCTTAATGCTGGTGACTGGCTCCACGACATCACATATGAAAGGGAGTCTGCTAGTGTGGCCCCTGCTAGCTATGTCACCTTTGCATCTTTCTTTCTGAAGGGTCCAGTTGCTCTATGGTGGGACAACCACAGGTGTACCCTACCTACTGGAACGATCGTCACTTGGCCGGATTTCCAAGTTGCCTTCCGTCCTCATTTGATTCCTCATGGAGTCATGGACAGGAAGAAGCGCGAGTTCTGCAACCTCACCCAAGGCAACAAGTTTGTAGATGCTTATCAGCGGGAATTCTTGGACTTGTCCCGCTATGCTGAAGAAGACATTACTACTGATGCTTGCAAACAAGAGAAGTTTCGTGATGGACTTCACCCTGATATCAAGCTAGCACTGCTCGTTCATGACTTTGCCGACTTCGCCACCTTGGTGAACAAGGCTATTCAGGTTGAGACTGGTTTTTAGGAACATCAGGGATCTCTCAGGCGCAATCGTGACGCTGGCTCATCTTCGGGCCCGTCGGCGCAGAAGCGTCAGATATGGATTCCCCATAGCATGTATCATCCAACTACACCTGCACCAAGACAGTCTTATGCTGCACCACGTCTGCCTCCACCCCCGTCGAGGCAGCTGTCGGTGTCAAAACCGGCGGATCTCGGGTAGGGGGTCCCGAACTGTGCGTCTAAGGCGGATGGTAACAGGAGGCGGGGGACACAATGTTTACCCAGGTTCGGGCCCTCTCGATGGAGGTAATACCCTACTTCCTGCTTGATTGATCTTGATGATATGAGTATTACAAGAGTTGATCTACCACGAGATTGGAGAGGCTAAACCCTAGAAGCTAGCCTATGGTATGATTGTTGTCGTCCTACGTACTAAAACCCTCCGGTTTATATAGACACCGGAGGGGCTAGGGTTACACAGAGTCGGTTACAAGGGAGGATATCTACATATCCGAATCGCCAAGCTTGCCTTCCACGCAAAGGAGAGTCCCACCCGGACATGGGATGAAGTCTTCAATCTTGTATCTTCATAGTTCACCAGTCCGGCCAAGGGATAAAGTTTGGCTGTCCGAGGACTCCCTAATCCAGGACTCCCTCAGTAGCCCCTGAACCAGGCTTCAATGACGATGAGTCCGGCGCACAGATTGTCTCCGGCATTGCAAGGCGGGTTCCTCCTCTGAATACTCCATAGAAGATTTTGAACACAAGGATAGTGTCCGGCTCTGCAAAACAAATTCCACATACCACCGTAGAGAGTATAATATTTCCACAAATCTAATCTGTTGACAACTTTTCATAACGTGACATTACGCCCTGGCCCCGGTTATTATTCGAACCATTTTTCTCAACCAACCACTGCATGTGTTGCGAGGCAGTTTTATTGGCACGTCTTGTCAAAGCAGAGATCGTGTCCCCTTATCACGGGATTCTCATCAATACGGGTGTGGGTAACCCAATCGTGCTTGTTAGTACGACTCCTCGATTTTAGGCAAGTTCCGAACGACCACGCGGAGGATGCTTGATCACCCTCTTTATAAAGGGGCCAAAGCCTGTCCTTTTCTTCTCGCGCTCAATCCCTCCCTTCCCCCACCCCGAGTTCCAACACCCGAGGCTCAGGCAAAGCGCTTCAGACCTTCAATCATGTCCGGATCCAACCTTCAGGGCCGGTGGATGGCTTCCTCTGTCATAGAGGAGGACATCAAGAAGCTAAGGGAGGCCACGTATCTGACCGCCGGAATGTTGCACAGGCTGCCTGCCTGAAAGCAGGTCATCCCTACTCCCGAACCCAACGAGAGTGTCATATTTGTTCCCCACTTCCTCCGAGGGCTAGGCTTTAGCCTTGATACCTTCGTCAGAGGGCTCATGTTCTATTATGGGCTTGACTTCCACGATCTAGCTCCGGATTCCATTCTTCACATCTCGTCGTTTATTGTCGTATGTGAGGCCTTCCTCCGCATCACCCACACTTTGGCTTATGGCTCAAGACCTTTAATGTGAAGCCGAAGATGATCAATGGGCGACACACAGAATGCGGAGGTGCCACAATAAGCAAAGGCATCGATGCCCCATGGCCAAAGGGTTCCTTCCCGAAGATATCCAACTTATGGCAGCGGGAGTGGTTTTACATTACAGCTCCCCGAAGTACTAAGTGAGTGGCTGCCCCCGCCTTCCGTTTGGGACCCCCACCACAACTGGCGTCATGGGTCAACAAGGGGCTAGACTGGGGGCCGGTTAATGACGTGCCGACATTGCAAAGTCGCATCCGAGATCTCCTCAAGAGGGATGTCGATCTCGTCAAAGTAATGCAAGTTATGCTAGTTCATCGGGTCCTGCCATGCCAACGTCAATCTCTCCGTATGTGGGAGTTCAACCTGGAAGGACCACGAACTATTCAGTAGTTCTTCGGTGTGACGCTCGAAGAGATGTATGGATTGTTCTTCGGATCACGAATAAAGTGTCTGGACACCACTGAGGATGCGGGTCTCAACTGTAATCGTCCAGATACCTAGGTAAGTATTTCCACAACCAAACACACTATCTTTTCATTTGTCATAACATAATACTAAAATAATTGCTCTTGGCCAGGACTGGGTATGAAAGGCAAGGATGATCAGGTGTTCGGCCCCCCTACCCGAGGGCTCGCCGGATCCTGTACCAGCCAGGATGCTGGAGTGCGCACCTTATCAAGTGCCTACGGGGGAAGATAAAGGGAGAGACGAGGAAGCCGAAAGCGAGCCTCACGCATTAATCATCCAAACCGGGGGAATTAGTACCTCCACGAAGGAGGATAATCGGGGAGAAGAATCTGAAATTCCCTCTCTCCAAGGAAGGAAAAGGACTGCTCCTGAAGACTTGGTAACAAGGGTTTCCAAATGAGAGAAGAAACCCTCGCCAGGGGGCCCTGACCTGGAGGGCATTCCTTCCGCACAGTGCCCACAAGGGGATCAGCCCTCCACCGAGCTGTAAGTGAACAAAATCACTTTTGGTAAATGTATTTTGCTTTATCTCCGCACACAATAACCGAGACGTATGTCTTGCAGTCCGAATCATAGCTCTTCCCGACAGAGTTCGTCTTTGGGGGATCTTCTTCCGGAGATGATGGAGAGAGAAACGCCTCCCCTTGTCTCCCCGCCTCCTAGGGCGGATGACCCTGAGGTGTCATCACGGAGGATTTCTCCTGATCCGCCAAGGCCAGAAGGTAACCCTTCGGCCACCTGAAGTCCCGAGTATTCAGCTCCTAAGGGGAGTAACAAAAAGAGTCGGGGACTGTCCGGTGGGCAACCGGATGCACTGATGAGCCTTTTGGCCGAACTGCTGAGTTTGCCGGTTTGAACCGGCAACTTGATGCGGCAGATGCCGACATTGCGCTTGTGAACAAGCGGCTTGACGAGGCACAGGGTATGTATTTTCGGGTGGTCAACAAATATTAAGGGGAGCATGATGCTAGTATCTATAATATGTTGTGACTGCAGATGGAGCTGCCGCCGTGGAGACCCTTCGGGCGTAACTTGCCCGAGCCAAGGAACAAGCCAGGAGGAGTGATGCGGCTGCCCTAAAGGCGGCAGAAGACTTAAGAGCCGAACATGCTACTCATCGCAAAAGCAAAGATAAAATAGCCAAGATGGCTGATGAACTGAAAGATGCCGCCGGCCGATATGAGCTTCTTGAAAAGGAAAGCCAAGCGAGAGCGGCTGACCTGAAGAAAGTCATGGAAGCAGCCAAGGAAACCTGTTCTGAAATCAGAGCGACGAAGGAGGAGCTCCTTCAAGCCGGAGATATCACGACTGGGAAGCCCTTTTTTTGCGGACGAAGTTCGGAGATCCGAAGTATGCCCCTTTGGGTCAATTATGGAGTGCTGCCGACGCATATTCGGAGTTGACAATGAGTGTTGCTGATGCGACTGCGTTTTTCAGAGATCAAAAAGATCACGAAGTGGAAAAGTTGTTCTGGTCGCAGTTCAGTGCTCCGACGCATCCGCTTCTGTTAAATGAGAAAATGGCCGAGTGGACTGAGCTCCATAGGTTGTCCGGGCTTGCCATGAGGTCTGTCGTGGATCATCTTTGGCCGGAAGGACCAAGACCGAATAGTTATTTTAGTTTAGTGCAACGATTCCTTGGTGTTGTGCCTCCTATCGACGTTGTAAAGAGGTCGGCGTGCATAGAGGGTGCACGGATGGCTCTTGCCCATGTTAAGACATACTGGGCAGAGATGGATGCCACCGCTATTGCGAACCGGGGTCCAGCCGTATGCCAGGTCTTGGCCGAGCACTATTTTGGAGAAGTCCTAGAAGGCGCTCGTTTAATAGAGGCTCAGTGCTCGAAGAATATCATGTTCGAGTGACATGTATCCCAATTGTAAAAACAATGCTATTTGGATTATAAAGGCTATGTTTATACTTTTGCCTGAAAGTATTATGATGCCTCCTATGCGGCCGTTTTATGTATGTATATAACCTGAAAGTTTGTAGTCGTCGGCTTTAGCCCCCATGCATATGATGCGGGGGTGTTCGCAAAAGCGCGTATTCACACTTGATCCAACGTCTTGGTCCATTAAGGAGGTGATAGCGCGGCGAACAAGGCAATCATACTATATTGCTTTAACACTTTCACTTCGCCATAGGAGTTTGATAGTGGGGCTACTATATAGCCCCTGGTACTTCCGCGCTTATCCGAATATGGTGCGCATACATACATGATCGGGAAACCGGTCCTTCGTTAATGCAGAGGAATCGCGAAGACTCCGCTAAGTCCTCGAGTGGTTGACCATTCTCGCGCTTTATCATGACAGTCAGTTTTCGACTTTCTCTACTGAGGTGCTCATCCAGATGAACCAGGGCACAATCGCAGTAGTTCTCCCGGTGCCACCTTAGCCGATAGAGCGGAACGTAAGGTAGCAAAACACGGGAGCCGGGCAAACCCAACATTTGACCAAAGACATGATTCGAAGCTGATGCATATAAGTCCAAACTCGCGATGCCGAACACTCCCTAAGGTATTCGGACTGACTCCTTGGATTTTCCTGGTCGAGGTGTCTGGCAAGCCATTCGTCCTGGACACTATGTTTGAAAGCCGCTAAGGCTTCAGCGTCCGAGCAATCGACAATTTGATTCTTCTTAGTGAGGAATCTATTCCAAAGATTTCGGGCTGACTCCCCGGGTTGCTGAATTATGTGACTTAAATCGTCTGCATCTGGAGGTCGGACATAGGTCCCTTGAAAATTAGCCCTGAAAGCGTCCTCGAGCTCTTCCCAACTTCCTATTGAGTTTTCGGGGAGGCTTTTCAACTAGTGCCTGGCTAGTCCTTTCAACTTTAAGGGCAAGTATTTGATGGCGTGGAGATCGTCTCCACGATCCATGTGGATGTGAAGGATAAAGTCCTCAATCCAGACCCCAGGGTCTGTTGTTCCGTCGTATGACTCTATGTTCACGGGTTTGAATCCTTCTGGGAATTCATGGTCCAGTACCTCGTCGGTGAAGCATAGGAGGTGCGCGGCACCCCTATATTTGGGTGTGTCTGATGGTTTTAGTGCTTGGTTTTGATTCCGAACTATTATTGTATCAGTATAGTCATTTGGGCGGCGATGATTCTGTGCCGGAACGTGCTTCCTAGGTCCGTAAATGGACCTGGTCAAACCGGCTTTTTCTGTACGTCATTGTTAGCCGCCCTGTCGCGACCACGGGGTGGCCGGTCCGGTTGATCGGCCGTTTTATTTTCCGGCTGAGTTGGCCCTAAGGCCTCGTCGTCGAATTCAAGCAACAGCTTGCGCTTTGGGTAGCTTTTTGTGTAGCGATTACCGCCATACTTTTCTTTCGTGTGAAGCACTTTATTCCATCTGCTGTTGAGCATATTCTGCGCGGTCTTAAGCCTTTGCTTCTGCTTCTTCAGGCTCCGCGCGGTTTCAATGAGCCTTTGATGAAGGTTCTCTTATTCCAAGTGTCTTTCAGGGATGATGTGTGCATCTCCGTCTGGACTATTCATGTCTCCGGAGACAGGTTGATGAGTTTTACCCTTGGGGTCGCCGTGACCAGATAGCGGCTCCGTACTATGTTCGCCGTCCGCTGGTTCACCCTTCTCCACCGCTGGGTTCATGTGGTCGTTGTCTCCTTTGGGGTCGACCGGGGTGTTACTCTTTCTTGCACTGTTATCGCTGTTTTTCCCGGGGTGGGATTTGGAGAGGCGCTTACGCTGTCGCTTTGGTTGCTTCTCGACAACAGAAGCGTCGGATATGGATTCCCCACAGCATGTATCGTCCAACTACACCTGCACCAAGACAGTCTTATGTTGCACCGCGTCTGCCTCCACCCCCGTCGAGGCAGTTGTCGGTGTCAAGACCGGCGGATCTCGCGTAGGGGGTCCCGAACTGTGCGCCTAAGGCGGATGGTAACAAGAGGCGGGGGACACAATCTTGACCCAGGTTCAGGCGCTCTCGATGGAGGTAATACCCTACTTTGTACTTGATTGATCTTGATGATATGAGTATTACAAGAGTTGATCTACCACGAGATCGGAGAGGCTAAACCCTAGAAGCTAGCCTATGGTATGATTTTTTTTTTCTTATGACCCACAAGTATAGGGGATCTATCATAGTCCTTTCGATAAGTAAGAGCGTCGAACCCAATGAGGAGCAGAAGGAAATGATAAGCGGTTTCCAGCAAGGTATTCTATGCAAGTACTAAAATAAGTGGTAACAGATAGTTTTGTGATAAGATAATTTGTAATGAGCAACAAGTGACAAAAGTAAATAAGGTGCAGCAAGGTATCCCAATCCTTTTTGTAGAAAAGGACAAGCCTGGACAAACTCTTATATGATGTAAAGCGCTCCCGAGGACACATGGGAATATCGTCAAGCTAGTTTTCATCACGCTCATATGATTCGCGTTTGCTACTTTCATAATTTTGTATGTGGGTGGACCGGTGCTTGGGTGCTGCCCTTACTTGGACAAGCATCCCACTTATGATTAACCTCTATTGCAAGCATCCGCAAATACAACAAAAGTATTAAGGTAAACCTAACCATAGCATGAAACATATGGATCCTTATCAGCCCCTTACGAAGCAACGCATAAAGCGGGTTTAAGCTTCTGTCACTCTAGAAACCCATCATCTACTTATTACTTCCCAATGCCTTCCTCTAGGCCCAAACAATGGTGAAGTGTCATGTAGTCGACGTTCACATAACACCACTAGAGGAGAGACAACATACATCTCATCAAAATATCGAACGAATACCAAATTCACATGACTACTAATAGCAAGACTTCTCCCATGTCCTCAGGAACAAAAGTAACTACTCACAAAGCATAAACACGTTCATAATCAGAGGGGTATTAATGTGCATATAGGATCTGAACATATGATTTTCCACCAATTAAACCAACTAGCATCAACTACAAGGAGTAATTAACACTACTAGCAACCTAGTAGCACCAATCCCGGACTTGGAGACAAGAATTGGATACAAGAGATAAACTAGGGTTTTGAGATGAGATGGTGCTGATGAAGATGTTGATGGAGATTGCCCTCTCCCGATGAGAGAAGCATTGGTGATGACGATGGCAATGATTTCCCCCTCTGGGAGGGAAGTTTCCACTGCAGAACAGCCCTGCCAGAACCCTAGATTGGTTCCGCCAAGGTTCCGCCTCGTGGCAGCGGAGTTTCTTCCGAGAAGATGGCTTATGATTATTTTCCCATCAAAAGAGTCCATATAGCAGAAGATGGTCACCGGAGGGCCACCAAGGGGCCCATGAGGTAGGGGGCGTGCCTAGGGGGTAGGGCGCGCCCCCACCCTCGTGGGCAGGGTGTGGCCACCCTGGTGAAGATCTTGCGCTCAGTATTTTTTATATATTTGGAAAACATCATCCTTGAAGTTTCAGGACTTTTGGAGCTGTGCAGAATAGGTCTCTAATATTTGCTCCTTTTCCAGCCCAGAATCCCAGCTGCCGGCATTCTCCCTCTTTATGTAAACCTTGTAAAATAAGAGAGAATAGGCATAAGTATTGTGACATAATGTGTAATAACATCCCATAATGCAATAAATATTGATATAAAAGCATGATGCAAAATGAACGTATCAACTCCCCCAAGCTTAGACCTCGCTTGTCCTCAAGCGAAAAGCCGAAATCGGAAAATATGTCCACATGTTTAGAGATAGAGGTGTCAACAAAAAATAAAATACAGACATGAGGGCATCATGATCATTCTTAGAACAACAACTTATATAATTCTTGTCATATGATTTCTTATGCTAGAGTAATAATTCAATCACAATATCAAGTATGAATCATAAACTTCATTGAAAACTAACAAACTATAATCTCAGTCATTGAAGCAATTGCAATTTATCATAACATAGGAAAGAGTCAATGTATAAGAGCTTTTCAGCAAGTCCACATACTCAACTATCATATAATGTTTCACAATTGCTGACACTCACGCAATACTTATGGGTATGGAGTTTTAATCGGACACAGAGAAAGATAGGGGCTTATAGTTTTGCCTCCCAACGTTTTACCTCAAGGGTAATGTCAACAGTAATAGTTCATGAAAACTCACATCCAATTAGCCATATATACCAAGATCTTTCCAACATATTGTGCTTGCCAAAGGATAAAATGTAAAAAGGAAGGGTGAAGATCACCATGACTCTTATGCAATGTAGGAGATGAAAGTAAAAGATAGGCCCTTCGCAGAAGGAAGCAGAGGTTGTCATGCGCTTTTATGGTTGGATGCACAAAACCCTAATGCGAAAGAACGTCACTTTATATTGCCACTTGTGATATGGACCTTTATTATGCAGTCTGTCACTTTTATTACTTCCATATCACACGATCATATAAAGCTTATTTCTTCCACATCAATCAATCATACATATTTAGAGAGCAATTTTTATTGCTTGCACCGATGACAACTTACTTGATGGATCTTACTCAATCCATAGGTAGGTATGGTGGAGTCTCATGGCAAAACTGGTTTAAGGGTGTTTGGAAGCACAAGTAGTATCTCTACTTGGTGCAATGAATTTGGCTAGCATGAGGGGGAAAGGCAAGCTCAACATGTTGGAGGATATAAGACAATATAATTTATCTCAGATGTAAGAAAACATAACCCACTACGTTGTCTTCCTTGTCCAATGTCAACTCGTTAGCATGTCATATTTTAATGAGTGCTCACAATCATAAAAGATGTCCAAGATAGTATATTTATATATGAATACCTCTCTTTCTTTATTACTTCCTATTAATTGCAACGATGACCAAAACTATGTTTGTCAACTCTCAACAACTTTTATTCATCATACTCTTTCTATGTGAGCTCATTACTCTCCATAAGAGTCACATGATCTCTTTGTTTCTTTTTATTTCTTTCTCTTTTCCTTTATTCACTTAGGATCATGGCA
This sequence comes from Triticum urartu, assembly GCF_003073215.2. NCBI lineage: Eukaryota > Viridiplantae > Streptophyta > Magnoliopsida > Poales > Poaceae > Triticum > Triticum urartu. The sequence goes on along the minus strand of NC_053024.1, from coordinate 315,033,518 downwards.
AAATAATCAAGCCCTTGACTCAACACTAATCTTTATTATATAGATCATGGACTCGATTACATAGAAGGATAATAAAGCAAAACTCACAACTAGATCATACTAAGAACTTTTATTCTACTAGATCAAGATATTACCAAAAGGATCGAACTAAGAAAAACGGTAAAGATAAAAGTGATGGTGATACGATACTGGGGCACTCCTCCAAGCTTGGTAGTTGCCAAGTGGAGTGCCCATACCAGATACTCAATTCTTCTTTGTTGGTGGAGACGGTGGTGATTTTGTTGATGGCGCAGGCTTCTTCCTTAATTTGCGTTTGAGGATAGAATTTTGGTCCCTCAGGTCCTCGATCTCCTGTTCCAGGCTCAGTACCTTTTTGCATAGTTCCTGCTTGTTTTCCTGCAAGAGGCGAAAAGGGATAAACTCGATCTTAGGTTTCTTTACTCTATCCGGGAGGCTTGACTTTTTGAACTCCACATGCATGTCCCCAGGTTGAGGTAGTGGGACTTCATCTTCATCTGAGTTCATAGTCTTCTTCTTCTTCTTCCGTGGTCCAACCATAATGCTCCACATCCCCATAGACCTTAGGATCTGCAAGGTAATCAGCCACATAGCTTTCTCCTTACGAATCCTGGGACGACATGTTGCTCTGTCTATAGCAGGACAACTCAAAACAAAGACAAGAGATTTTTGCGTGATACGGGAGTCAAAACCCCTGGGAGGTTATATAATGAATTTTTACCAACCAAAATACGTGTCCTGTAAGAAAACGGAGTCCGGAGAGCACACGAGGTGCCCATGAGGTAGGTGGGCGCACCCAGGGGGTAGGGCGCGCCCTCCACCCTCGTGGAGCCCTCGTGTCCTTTCTGGACTGCTGCTTATTTTTCTATTTTTCTAGATATTCCAAAACGGAGAAATATTGCCTTAAAAACTGTTTTGGAGTCGGTTTACTTACCGTACCACATACCTATTCCTTTTCGGAGTCTAAAACGTTCCGGAAAGTGTCCCTTATGTATTCCTCCAGGGTTACGGTTTCAGTAACATTGGTTTCAACATTTATAGGATTACCTGAGATATAGTGTTTGATTCTTTGACCGTTCACCACCTTCGGATTTGTGCCTTCGAAGTTGTTGATTTTTATTGCACCGGAACGGTAGACCTCCTCGATAATGTAAGGACCCTCCCATTTAGAGAGAAGTTTCCTGCAAAAAATCTTAAACGAGAGTTTTATAGCAATACATAATCACCTACGTTAAACTCACGCTTTTGTAACCTTTTATCATGCCATCTTTTAACTTTTTCTTTAAACAACTTGGCATTTTCGTAGGCTTGGGTTCTCCATTCATCAAGTGAGCTAATATCAAATAACCTCTTCTCACCGGCAAGTTTAAAATCATAATTAAGTTCTTTAATAGCCCAATAAGCCTTGTGTTCTAGTTCGAGAGGTAAGTGACATGCTTTTCCATAGACCATTTTGTACGGAGACATACACATAGGATTTTTATATGCAGTTCTATAGGCCCATAATGCATCATCAGGTTTCTTGGACCAATTCTTTCTGGACCTATTAACAGTCTTTTGTAAAATTAATTTGAGTTCTCTATTACTCAATTCTACTTGACCACTAGACTGAGGGTGATAAGGAGATGTAATTATATGATTAACATCATATTTAGCAAGCATTTTACGGAAAGCACCATGAATAAAATGTGAGCCACCATCAGTCATTAAATATCTAGGGACTCCAAACCTTGGAAAAATAACTTCTTTAAGCATTTTAATAGAAGTGTTATGATCAGCACTACTAGTTGGAATAGCTTCTACCCACTTAGTAACGTAATCAACAACAACTAAAATATGTGTTTAACCATTAGAGGAAGGAAAAGGTCCCATATAGTCAAAGCCCCTAACATCAAATGGTTCAATAACAAGTGAATAATTCATAGGCATTCTTGACGTCTGCTAATATTACCAATTCTTTGACATTCATCACAAGATAAGACAAACTTACGGGCATCCTTGAAGAGAGTAGGCCAATAAAAACCAGATTGCAGTACCTTATGTGCAGTTCTATCTCCAGCATGGTGTCCTCCATAAGCTTCGGAGTGACACTTGTGTAGGATCTGTTCCTGTTCATGCTCAGGTACACAACGTCTAATAACACCATCTACTCCTTTATAAAGATGTGGGTCATCCCAAAAGTAATGCCTCAAATCATAAAAGAACTTTTTTCTTTTACAGGTATGTGAAACTAGGTGGTATAAACTTAGCAACAATGTAATTAGCATAATCAGCATACCATGGAGCAGTATGAGAAGTATTTATGACATTTAATTGCTCATCAGGAAAGCTATCATCAATAGGTAGTGGGTCATCAAGCACATTTTCTAACCTAGACAAGTTGTCTGCAACGGGGTTCTCAGCTCCTTTTCTATCAACAATATGTAAATCAAATTCTTGTAGCAAGAGAACCCATCTAATAAGTCTAGGTTTAGCATCTTTCTTTTCCATAAGATATTTAATAGCAGCATGATCAGTGTGAATAGTTACTTTAGAATCAACAATATAAGGTCTAAACTTATCACAGGCAAATACAACTGCTAAGAATTCTTTTTCAGTAGTAGCATAATTCCTTTGAGCATTGTCTAGAGTTTTACTAGCATATTGAATAACATTTAGTTTCTTATCAACTCTTTGTCCTAGAACAGCACCTACAACATAATCACTAGCATCGCACATAATTTCAAAGGGTAAATTCCAATCAGGTGGCTGAACAATAGGTGCAGAGATCAATGCTTTCTTAAGTATTTCAAATGCTTCTACACAATCATTATCAAAGACAAATGGTATATCTTTTTGTAATAAATTAGTCAGGGGCCAAGAGATTTTTGAGAAGTCCTTGATGAACCTCCTATAAAAACTGACATGACCAAGGAAACTTCTTATATCTTTGATGTCCTTGGGACATGGCATCTTTTCAATAGCATCAACCTTAGCTTTATCAACTTCAATACCTCTTTCAGAAACTTTATGCCCCAAGAAAATACCTTCATTAACCATAAAGTGGCACTTTTCCCAATTCAAGACAAGATTAGTTTCTTCACATCTCTGCAAAACTCGATCAAGGTTGCTCAAGAAATCATCAAAAGAAGATCCATAGACGGAAAAGTCGTCCATGAAAACCTCACAAATCTTTTTACAAAAGTCAGAGAATATAACCATCATGCATCTTTGAAAGGTAGCAGGTGCATTACATAAACCAAAAGGCATACGTCTATAAGCAAAAGTACCAAAAAGGCATGTGAAAGTAGTCTTTGATTAATCTTTGGCTGACACAGGTATTTGAGAGAAACCAGAATAACCATCTAGATAGCAAAAATGTGTATGTTTGGATAATCTTTCTAGCATTTGATCGATAAAAGGTAAGGGGTAATGATCTTTTTAGTAGCCTTATTTAATTTGCGGAAATCAATTACCATCCTATAACCAATAATAATTCTTTGAGGAATCAATTCATCTTTATCATTAGGAACAACAGTAATAACTCCCTTCTTAGGGGCACAATGGACATGACTTACCCACTTACTATCAGCAACGGGATAAATTATACCTGCCTCAAGGAGCTTTAGTATCTCCTTTCTTACCACTTCTTTCATTTTAGGATTCAGACGACGTTGATGATCATGAACTGGTTTAGCATCTTCTTCCAAATTAATTTTATGTTGACATAGAGTGGGACTAATGCCCTTAAGATCATCAAGAGTATACCCAATAGCAGCACGGTGCTTCTTCAGAGTTTTCAATAATCTCTCTTCTTCATGTTCTGAAAGGTTAGCACTAATAATAACAGGGTATATCCTTTTCCCATCAAGATAAGCATATTTAAGAGTATCAGGTAACGGTTTAAGCTCAAAAACGGGATCACCCTTGGGTGGAGGAGGATCCCCTAGGATTTCAACAGGTAAATTGTTTTTCAGAATAGGTTCCTGTTTAAAGAATACTTCATCTAATTCCCTTCTTTCATGCATAAACATATCATTTTCATGGTCTAGCAAATATTGTTCTAAAGGATCACTAGGAGGTACGGCAATAGAAGCAAGACCAATAATTTCATCCTTACTAGGTAATTCTTCTTCACGGTGTTGTCTACTAAATTTAGAAAAATTAAATTCATGAGTCATATCATCTAAACCGACAGTAATAACATCCCTTTTGCAATCTGTGGTAGCATTAACAGTATTTAAGAAGGGTCTACCAAATATAATGGGACAAAAACTATCTTGTGGGGAACCAAGAACAAGAAAATCAGCAGGATATTTAGTTTTCCCACACAAGACTTCAACACCTCTAACAATTCCCATTGGTGAAATAGTATCTCTATTAGCAAGTTTAATTGTAACATCAATATCTTCCATCTCAGCAGGTGCAATATCATGCATAACTTCTTGGTATAAAGAATAAGGTATTGCACTAGCACTAGCATCCATATCACATAAGCCATGATAACAATGATCTCCTATTTTAACAGAAATAACAGGCATGCCTACCACAGGTCTAGGTTTATCTGTATCACAGGGTTTAGCAATTCTAGCAGTTTCATTACAGAAATAAATAACATGCCCATCTATATTATCAGACAAGAGATGTTTAACAGTAGCAATATTAGGTTCAACTTTAACTTGCTCAGGAGGTGTATATGTTTTAATATTGCTTTTATGAACCACAGTTGAAGCTTTAGCATGATCCTTTATCCTAACAGGGAAAGGTGGTTTCTCAACATAAGAAGTAGGAACAATAGGATCATTATAAGTAATAGTCTTTTCTTCAACTTTAATAGGTGCAGCTAGTTTTACTTCTATGGGAGGATGATATTTAAACCACTTCTCCTTGGGGAGATCAACATAAGCAGCAAAAGATTCACAGAAAGAAGCTACTATCTCAGAGTCAAGTCCATATTTAGTGCTAAATTTACGAAAAATATCGGTATCCATAAAAGATTTAACACAATCAAAACTAGGTGTCATACCTGACTCCTTACCATTGTCGAGGTCCCAATCTTCGGAGTTGCGTTTAATTCTTTCCAATAAATCCCATTTGAATTCAATAGTCTTCATCATAAAAGAGCCAGCACAAGAAGTATCAAGCATGGTGCGATTGCTACCAGAAAGCCGAGCATAAAAATTTTGAATAATCATTTCTCTTGAGAGATCATGATTGGGGCATGAATATAACATTGATTTAAGCCTCCCCCAAGCTTGAGCGATGCTTTCTCCTTCGCGAGGCCAAAAATCATATATATAATTGCGATCATGATGAACAAGATGCATAGGATAAAACTTTTGATGAAATTCCAATTTCAATCGTTTGTAGTTCCAAGACTCCATATCATCACATAGCCTATACCATGTCGATGCATCTCCCCTCAAAGATAAAGGGAAGACCTTCTTCTTAACAACATCTCCAGGTACACCTGCAAGCTTAAATAATCCACAAACTTCATCCACATATATTAGATGCTCATCAGGATGTTTTGTTCCATCTCCTAAAAAAGGATTAGCTAGCAGTTTTTCTACCATACACAAAGGAATTTCAAAGCCAGCATTTTCATTTTCAGTAGGTTCAGTAGGTTGAGGAGCAACTCTTTGCTCTACTGGTCGAGGTGAAGATACCCTGAACAAGCCCCTTAGAGGATTACTTTTCATAGTAACAAGTGACAGTAAATTTCAGCACACTATATAAAATTTTCCTTACCAAATTCCACCTACCAAAGGTGCTTCACTCCCCGGCAACAGCGCCAGAAAAGAGTCTTGATGACCCACAAGTATAGGGGACCTATCATAGTCCTTTTGATATGTAAGAGTGTCGAACCCAACGAGGAGCAGAAGGAAATGATAAGTGGTTTCCAGCAAGGTATTCTCTGCAAGTACTGAAATAAGTGGTAACATATAGTTTTGTGATAAGATAATTTGTAATGAGCAACAAGTGACAAAAGTAAATAAGGTGCAGAAAGGTGGCCCAATCCTTTTTGTAGAAAAGGACAAGCCTGGACAAACTCTTATATGATGTAAAGCGCTCCTGAGGACACACGGGAATATCGTCAAGCTAGTTTTCATCACGCTCATATGATTCGCATTCGGTACTTTGATAATTTGGTATGTGGGTGGACTGGTGCTTGGGTGCTGCCCTCACTTGGACAAGCATCCCACTTATGATTAACCTCTATTACAAGCATCCGCAAATACAACAAAAGTATTAAGGTAAACCTAACCATAGCATGAAACATATGGATCCTTATCAGCCCCTTACGAAGCAACGCATAAACTACGGTTTAAGCTTCTGTCACTCTAGCAACCCATCATCTACTTATTACTTCCTGATGCCTTCCTCTAGGCCCAAACAATGGTGAAGTGTCATGTAGTCGACGTTCACATAACACCACTAGAGGAGAGACAACATACATCTCATCAAAATATCGAACGAATACCAAATTCACATGACTACTAATATCAAGACTTCTCCCATGTCCTCAGGAACAAAAGTAACTACTCACAAAGCATAAACATGTTCATAATCAGAGGAGTATTAATGTGCATATAGGATCTGAACATATGATCTTCCACCAATTAAACCAACTAGCATCAACTACAAGGAGTAATTAACACTACTAGCAACCTACTAGCACCAATCCCGGACTTGGAGACAAGAATTGGATACAAGAGATAAACTAGGGTTTTGAGATGAGATGGTGCTGATGAAGATGTTGATGGAGATTTCCCTCTCCCGATGAGAGAAGTGTTGGTGATGACGATGGCGATGATTTCCCCCTCCGGGAGGGAAGTTTCCACGGCAGAACAGCCCCGCCAGAACCCTAGATTGGTTCCGCCAAGGTTCCGCCTCGTGGCAGCGGAGTTTCGTCCGAGAAGATGGCTTATGATTATTTTCCCATCAAAAGAGTCCATATAGCAGAAGATGGTCACCGGAGGGCCACCAAGGGGCCCATGAGGTAGGGGGCGCACCTAGGGGGGTAGGGCGCGTCCCCACCCTCGTGGGCAGGGTGTGGCCCCCCTGGTGAAGTTCTTGCGCTTAGTATTTTTTATATATTTGGAAAACATCATCCTTGAAGTTTCAGGAATTTTGGAGCTGTGCAGAATAGGTCTCTAATATTTGCTCCTTTTCCAGCCCAGAATCCTAGCTGCCGGCATTCTCCCTCTTTATGTAAACCTTGTAAAATAAGAGAGAATAGGCATAAGTATTGTGACATAATGTGTAATAACAGCCCATAATGCAATAAATATTGATATAAAAGCATGATGCAAAATGGACGTATCATTGTCCTACGGACTAAAACCCTCCGGTTTTTATAGACACCGGAGGGGCTAGGGTTACACAGAGTTGGTTACAAGGAAGGAGATTTACATATCCGAATCGCCAAGCTTGCCTTCCACGCAAAGGAGAGTACCACCCGGACACGGGACAAAGTCTTCAATCTTGTATCTTCATAGTTCACCAGTCCGGCCAAGGGATATAGTCCGGCTGTTCGAGGACCCCCCAATCCAGGACTCCCTCAGTAGCCCCTGTACCAGGCTTCAATGACGATGAGTCCGACGCGCAGATTGTCGCCGGCATTCCAAGGCGGGTTCCTCCTCCGAATACTCCATAGAAGATTTTGAACACAAGGATAGTGTCCGGCTCTGCAAAATAAATTCCACATACCACCATAGAGAGTATAATATTTCCACAAATCTAATCTACTGACAACTTTTCATAACGTGACATCACGCCCTGGCCTTGGTTATTATTCGAACCGTTTTTCTCAACCAGCCACTGCACGTGATGCGAGGCGGTTTTATTGGCACGTCTTGTCGAAGCAGAGATCGTGTCCCCTTATCATGGGATTCTCATCAATACGGGTGTGGGTAACCCAATCGTGCTTGTTAATACGACTCCTCGATTTTAGGCAAGTTCCAAACGGCCGCGCGGATGACGCTTGATATTCCCCCTCTTTATAAAGGGGCCAAAGCCTGTCCTTTTCTTCTCGCGCTCAGTCCCTCCCTTCCCCCACCTTGAGTTCCAACACCCGAGGCTCAGGCCAAGCGCTTCGGACCTTCAATCATGTGCGGATACAACCTTCAGGGCCAGTGGATGGCTTCCTCCGTCACGGCGGAGGACATCAAGAAGCTAAGGGAGGCGAGGTATCTGACCTCCGAAATCTCGCATAGGCTGCCTGCCCGAGGGCAGGTCATCCCTACTCCCGAACCCAACGAGAGTGTCGTATTTGTTTTCCACTTCCTCCGAGGGCTAGGCTTTAGCCTTGATCCCTTCGGCAGAGGGCTCATGTTCTATTATGGGCTTGACTTCCACGATCTAGCTTCGGATTTCATTCTTCACATCTCGTCGTTTATCGTCGTATGTGAGGCCTTCCTCCGCATCACCCACACTTCGGCTTATGGCTCAAGACCTTCAATATGAAGCCAAAGATGATCAATGGGCGACACACAGAATGCGGAGGTGCCACAATAAGCAAAGGCGTCGATGCCCCATGGCCAAAGGGTTCCTTCCCGGAGATATCCAACTTATGGCAGCGGGAGTGGTTTGACATTACAGCTCCCCGAAGTACTAAGTGGGTGGCTGCCCCCGCCTTCCGTTCGGGCCCCCACCACAACTGGCGTCATGGGTTAACAAGGGCTAGACTGGGGGCCGGTTAATGACATGCTGACATTGCAAAGTCGCATCCGAGATCTCCTCAAGAGGGATGTCGGTCTCGTTAAAGTAATGCAAGTTATGCTAGTTCGTCGGGTCCTGCCATGCCAACGTCAATCTCTCCATATGTGGGAGATCAACCCAGAAGGACCGTGAACTATTCAGCAGTTCTTCGACACGACACTCGATGAGATGTATGGATTGTTCTTCGGATCATGAATAAAGTGTCCGGGCACCACCGAGGATGCGGGTCTCAACTGTAATCGTCCATATACCCAGGTAAGTATTTCCACGACCGAACACACTGTCTTTTCATTTGTCATAACATAATTATGAAAGAATTTCTCTTGGTCAGGACTGGGTAAGAAAGGCAAAGATGATCAGGTGTTCGGCCCCCCTTCCCGAGGGCTCGCCGGATCCTGTACTAGCCAGGATGCTGGAGTGCGCACCTTATCAAGTGCCCTCGGGGGAAGATAAAGGGAGAGACGAGGAAGCCGAAAGCGAGCCTCACGCATTACTCATCCAAACCGGGGGAATTAGTACCTCCACGAAGCAGGATAATTAGGGAGAAGAATCTGAAATTCCCTCTCTCCAAGGAAGGAAAAGGACCGCTCCTGAAGACTTGGAAACAAGGGTTTCCAAACGAGAGAAGAAACCCTCGCCAGGGGGCCCTGACCTGGAGGGCATTCCTTCCGCACGGTGCCCGCAAGGGGATCAGCCCTCCACTGAGCTGTAAGTGAACAAAAATACTTTTGGTAAATTTATTTTGCTTTATCTCCATGGACAATAACCGAGACGTATGTTTTGCAGTCCGGATCATAGCTCTTCCCTAAAGAGTTCGTTTTCGGGGGATCTTCTTCCGGAGATGATGGAGAGCAAAATGCCTCCCCTTGTCTCCCCGCCTCCTGGGGCAGATGACCCTCAGGTGTCATCACGGAGGATTTCTCCTGATCCGCCAAGGCCAGAAGGTAACCCTTCGGCCACCCGAAGTCCGGAGTATTCATCTCCTAAGGGGAGTAGCAAAAAGAGTTCGGGACTGTCCGGTGGGCAACCGGACGCACGAATGAGCCTTTTGGAGAAAGCGGCTATTTCAGAGGAGCATCGTACTTTAATGAGTACGGTGGTTGAGAGCATCTCATCCACCACAAGTGGGTTGCATGAAGCTTTTACAAGCCTGCTAAGAGGCTTTGAGGTACGCAAAGTAATATATAAAAAGTTTTGATGGTACCGCACACGCTAGGTGTGCTCCATACAGATAGTAGCCCCTGAGACTCTGGTTGCTGTCCAGGGGAAGCAAACAGAGGATCATAGTCCCAGGTAAATAATCGCGCTGCTTTCATGTGCAGACGGCTGATGGTCCGGTGGCTTGCCGGACTGCTGAGTTTGCCGGTTTGAGCCGGCAACTTGATGCGGCAGATGCCGACATTGCGCTTGTGAACAAGCGTCTTGACGAGGCACAGGGTATGTATTTTCGGGTGGTCAACAAATATTAAGAGGAGCATGATGCTAGTATCTATAATATGTTGTGACTGCAGATGGAGCTGCCGCCGTGGAGACCCTTCCGGCGTAACTTGCCCGAGCCAAGTCTCGGTCGAGCACAATTTTGGAGAAGTCCTAGAAGGCGCTCGTTTAATAGAGGCTCAGTGCTCGAAGAATATTATGTTCGAGTGGCATGTATCCCAATTGTAAAAACAATGCTATTTGGATTATAAAGGCTATGTTTATACTTTTGCCTAAAAGTATTATGATGCCTCCTGTGCGACCGTTTTATGTATGTATATAACCTGAAAGTTTGCAGTCATCGACTTCAGCCCCCACGCATGTAATGCGGGGGTGTTCGGAAAAGCGCGTATTCACACTTGATCCAACGTCTTGGTCCATTAAGGAGGTGATAGCGCGGCGAACAAGGCAATCGGACTATATTGCTTTAACACTTTCACTTAGCCATAGGAGTTTGTCGGTGTTCTGGGAACGGGAGTCCCCAGACTTGCCTGCCTGCGGCCCGCGGCGTGGCTCATAAGGGGGCCCAGCGCGGCCCATCTTCATCAACACAGACCCAAGACCCTTGCGAGGGTCCAAGCCTCGCGGGGCGGACGACATGGAGCTTCCTTAGGCACGGCCTCATCAGGCTGGCTCGCGAGGAGGCGGAGAGATCAAGGCAGGGTTCCTCACGAGGTGCCCATGACGCAAGCCATGACGACCAAGGGTGCCAGGCGGGCGCCAGCCACGCAGTGTCCTCCTTTCCTCTTTGGTGCAAAGGGAGCAAGCGCAGGCGAGAGCATCAAGCAAAGGCACCCGTTTCAGTGCAACGAGACCAAGACCAGTCCAACGGTAGGGAGGAAGTCATTGTGGAGCCCAAGCCAGCGTCACCACCAGAGCCTTTGGCAGGCGAGGACCAACTTTAGTCAGGATAAGTGTACCAGATGTTCCCCTTCAAAATGGCCAATTGTTGGCGGTCTTCCCGCTCAATATTTTGGAAGAGGCCCAGGGCCTTTGCCTATAAATAGGACTAGCCACCCATAGGGTAGAGGGGAGATCGGATCGCAATCAAGAAGGGAGAATCTAGAAGCCAAGAGAGAAACTAGCTAGGATGGGATCGAGTAGCATCACACACACAGAGAGAGAAGGGCGACTGAACTCCTCCTAGCAGTTCATCCCCCCAGCCAAGAACAGACCCTCGCGAGGCTGTTCTTCCTTGTATTGCTCATCATCATCAGCCCAAGAGGCAATCCACCACACCACACACTGGAGTAGGGTATTACACCACAACGGTGGCCCGAACCGGTATAAACCCTGTGTCTCTTGTGTTGTTCTTTCCATAGCTTAGATCTTAGCGAGGCGGAGGGGTGCAGGTAGGTAGGAGGCGAAATCTCTGCGCGCACCCCAGTGTTCGAACCTCAAGGGTCTGCCAGAACCCGAAATCCGACATTTGGCGCGCCAGGTAGGGGTGCGCCGGAATTCGTCTTCCACCACCCCGTTCTCCTCCGACCATCACGTCCATGTCTGACGCTCGTCGGGCCCGCGCCGAGCGCCGGGCCGCTCTTGCTTCCCGCGTCGCCCAGACGGCTCCTGTCGGCGGGCGTCTTTGCCGTTCCCCGTCACCTGCCGTCAACGCCGCCACCGGCCCGGCGGGGGACGAGCAGCAAGCGTCGTCTCAGCATCCGTTCATGCGGCAAGACGGCCGCACCACTACTCCCTCGCTCACCCCAGCTGGTTCTTCGTCCCACGCGCTCCGCGCACCCATGGAGGCTCGAGCTGCGCTCATCGCGGCAAACGAGCTCCTGCGCTACCGTCCCGTCGATGACGTCTACGAAGAATGGCTCGACCGCGTCGCCGAGCTCGTCCGCGCCGCAGGGGGCTCTCCTGCGCCGTCCGTTCCGCTGCACCGCACCCCGCCCCGCGCGGGCGATGAAGCTCCGGGGGCGCCCCAGCCGCCTCCTCCTCAAGAAGGTGCCATGGCTCCAAGGCGCGTGGCCCATGGGCGGATCCCGCTCCGTCAGGTGCCAGCGCGGCAAGAGCAGAGCTGGCAAGAAGTCCCTCGCCCGCAAGAAGCTGCCCGGGCGCTCCCTGCTCCAGCACGTCGCGACCATGTTCCTGCTCCCGCACGTCAAGACCCCGCGCTGCTCCCAGCTGCAGCGCGTGGGGACATGCAAGACCAAGCTCTCCGTCACCCAAGGCCTCCCGTGGCCACAGCAGGCTGTCGTGCCTTCACCACCGAGCTACGCAGCATCGCGTGGCCCGGCAAGTTCAAGCCAGACCTGCCTCCTCGTTACGACAGCACGGCCGACCCTGCGGAGTTCCTCCAGCTCTATGAGCTGGGCATCAAAGCTACCAACGGAGACGAGAAGGTCATGGCGAACTGGTTTCCCATGGAGCTCAAGGATGGGGCCCGCACCTGGCTCCTGAACCTGGCTCCAGGCACGATCTTCTCCTGGGACGAGATGTGCACCCGCTTCATCGCCAACTTCCAAGGTACTCGCGACCGGCCACCCGCCGTGAGCGACATGCGCCACATCAAGCAACAACCCGGAGAGACCCTGCAGAAGTACATCCAGCGCTTCAACAACGCACGCCTCAAGATTCCCAAGGTGACCGAGGAGGCCATCATCTCAGCCTTCTCCGACGGCGTGCACGACGTCAAGATGAAGGAGGAGCTGGCGATGCATGAAGACCTGTGCACTTCCTTGGAGTTGTTCAACTTGGCAATCAAGTGCGCCAGGGCTGAAGAAGGGCGTCTCTCCCTCCTCGAGCTGCCTGCCGCGGACCCAGAAGAGAAGAAGCCCAAGGCCAAGGATGTGAAGCGCAAGGGGGCTGCCGTGCTCGCAGCAGAACCAGACACCAAGCGGGGCAGAGATCAGCCCGAATCTTCCAAGGGCAGTCGATACTGTGTGTACCACGACCTCCACACCCACAACACCAATGAATGTCAAGAGCTCCGAGCCGTGCGAGAAGGAAGGATCGGCCGTCGCCCCGACCGCGGTGACCGGGGCTACGATCGAGGAGGAAGAAGGAACGCAGAACGCTGGGAAGACCGCTGCCCGCACCAAGGGTGGCACGATTGACCTCGCGAGGATCGCTGACAAGACCCGCCTCGCGAGGGAGACTGGAGGGATCAGCCTCGCGAGGATCACCCGCCAGGCAACGCAGGCCTCCCTCCGCTGCCGCCGCAGCTAAGGAGAAACAAGGACCGCCATCAGGACGAGGGGGCTAGGGGCTTCCAGGAGCCGCGCGCGAGCGCCTGCATCCTGGGCGGGGCTCAAGCCCCAGCCTCTCAACGCATGTTCAAGCAGTTCGCCCGCAAAGTGAATGCAGTCCTCCCCAAGCTCGAAGCCACGCGCCCTCTCAGGTGGTCGGCGTGCGCCATCACGTTCAGCTCAGCAGATCAGCTCAAGTGTGCGGCCACAGCTGGAGTCCTCCCGATGCTTTGTTCCCCAATTATCAGCAACGTGGTGGTCACCAGGACCCTCATCGATGGTGGGGCAGGGCTCAACGTCCTGTCCGTGGAAACATTCAACAATCTCCAAGTGCCCTACAACCAGCTTTAGCCAACCAAGCCTTTCTCCGGAGTCACCGACGGCTCCACGGTCCCGATTGGGCAGGTCCGCCTCCCTGTCACCTTCGGGGCAGCGACAACTACCGCACCGAGCTCATCGACTTCGACGTCGCTCACATTCGCCTGCCGTAAAACGCCATCCTTGGGTACCCAGCACTGGCCAAGTTCATGGCCGAAACTCACCACGGCTACAACATCCTCAAGATGCCAGGAAGTGGCGGAGTCATCACGGTGCCCTGTGAAGAGAAGGACGCGATGTGTTCCCTGGAACGAGCCTTTCAGGCCGCATCGCTGGAAGACCCGGATCGCGGAAGCAGGAGGCTTCCCGAGACCGCCCCCAAGAAGAAGAAGACATCGTCCGGCCCGGCCCCTCAGGAGGCAGGCCCCTCAAGGCCCGCGCCTGCCTAGGGGGAACCTCCTTCCATCGCATAGGAAAGTGCGCCCGGCGCCCTCCTCAGGCAGGGCTCGGGGGCTCTCCCCTGGAGGGCCACCGACCTGGCTAAGGTCACGAGGGAGGCGCTTGGGCACCACATGGAGGCGTGTTTCGAAGCACGTTTCCCTCAAGAAGGAGTAAGGCAAGGAGGGCCAGACCCTCAGGAGTTCATCAGCAAGGCCATTCAGGAGCTACAGGAGTCAAGAGTCATGAGAGGCGGCCGCCGCCTACCAGCTGTGGCTCCCCATCCAGGCGAGGATGGTGGGCTGCGCGTCTGCATCGACATACCAGGGCTCAATCGAGTCGCCTCTCTGGAGCGCCTCTGGCCCTCGCGAGTGGGGCGCTGCGAAGGTCCACCCCACAGCTACGTTCGCATGCCTTACGGCTTGCCAAACGCGGCTGCCATGTACCAGCGCCTCATGAGGGGCATCATGGAGGCTCAAGAGGCCAGGCGTTCCGCAGCCCTGGCAGAGATGGAGATGGTTCGCGAGGAGCCACCAGCGCCTCCGGAGCCTCCCGAGGCCCCTGGGCCTGGGGGCTCGTGAGGATCGGCTTCCGCAGCCCACCGAGTCTGCTACGCCAACACTCCTTCGTCCTCAACATCATCAGGTGACATCTTTCAAGTTTCATTTCCAGCTCGGAGCGCCCCCCAGGGCTGCATTATTCCCAGGCCGTGTGGGTCCGTCCCTGCGGCATGTATCCCTTTTATTTTATGTTGTTAGCTTACCTTGTTGGGGGCGCCCCTCGGGCTGCATCATCCCCAAGTCGCTCGGGCCAGACCCAGCGACATGTATCCCCTTTTGCGTTTATTTCCGGCTATGCGCTCGACCCACCATGCTTGATTATTTGATGCCTGTCCACGGCACCTCTTCTTCTCCATGCCGACCACTTGCACGTTAAAGGGGGGTACCTGAGCATCGCGACTCAGGGCTCTTACTGGCTCTCCAGCCCTCACCCTCTGGCCTTGTCCACGGCATCGTGACCTGGCATACCAGCGACAGCTGAGACCAGCTCGAGGGCCGGGACCCGAGGATGTAGAGTGTCGGCATCTAACCAAATTTGCAGGGACACATCACAAGATAAGGCCCAGTGCCAGGCGCAACCCGCCTAGAGGTAGGGCCCCGTGAGTCCCGCGCTGGCTCACGGTGTTGGGGAACGTAGTATAAATTCAAAATTTTTCTACGTGTCACCAAGATCTATCTATGGAGAGACTAGCAACGAGGGGAAGGAGAGTGCATCTACATACCCTTGTAGATCACACGCGGAAGCGTTCAAGAGAACGGGGTTGATGGAGTCGTACTCGTCGTAATTCAAATCACCGATGATCCTAGCGCCGAACGGACGGCACCTCCGCGTTCAACACACGTACGGAACGGAGACGTCTCCCATGCCTTGATCCAGCAAGGAGGAGGGAGAGTTTGATGAGATCCAGCAGCACGACGACGTGGTGGAAGTAGCGGGATTCCAACAGGGCTTCGCTAAGCGCTGCGGGAGGAAGAAGATGTGTCACGGGAGGGAGAGGGAGGCGCCAGGCCTTAGATTGGTTTGCTCCTCCTTTTCCCCACTATATATAGGGCCAAGGGAGAGGGAGAGGCGCAGCCCTTGCCCCTTCCTCCAAGGAAGGGTGCGGCCAAGGGTGGGGAGGAGTCCATCCTCCCCAAGGCACCTCGGAGGTGCCTTCCCCTTTTAGGACTCTCCCCTTTTTTTTCTCTCGTGGCGCATGGGCCTCTTGGGGCTGGTGCCCTTGGCCCATATAGGCCAAGGCACACCCCCTACAGCCCATGTGGCCCCCCGGGGCAGGTGGACCCACCCGGTGGACCCCCGGAACCCTTCCGGTGGTCCCGGTACAATACCGGTGACCCCGAAACTTGTCCCGATGGCCGAAATAGCACTTCCTATATATAATTCTTTACCTCCGGACCATTCCGGAACTCCTCGTGACGTCCGGGATCTCATCCGGGACTCCGAACAACTTTCGGGTTACCGCATACTAATATCTCTATAACCCTAGCGTCACCGAACCTTAAGTGTGTAGACCCTACGGGTTCGGGAGACATGCAGACATGACCGAGACGTTCTCCGGTCAATAACCAACAGCGGGATCTGGATACCCATGTTGGCTCCCACATGTTCCACGATGATCTCATCGGATGAACTACGATGTCAAGGACTTAATCAATCCCGTATACAATTCCCTTTGTCTAGCGGTATTGTACTTGCCCGAGATTCGATCGTCGGTATCCCTATACCTTGTTCAATCTCATTACCGGCAAGTCTCTTTACTCGTTCCGTAACACATCATCCCGTGATCAACTCCTTGATCACATTGTGCACATTATGATGATGTCCTACCGAGTGGGCCCAGAGATACCTCTCCGTTTACACGGAGTGACAAATCCCAGTCTCGATTCGTGCCAACCCAACAGACACTTTCGGAGATACCCGTAGTGTACCTTTATAGCCACCCAGTTACGTTGTGACGTTTGGCACACCCAAAGTACTCCTACGGTATCCGGGAGTTGCACAATCTCATGGTCTAAGGAAATGATACTCGACATTGGAAAAGCTTTAGCATACGAACTACATGATCTTGTGCTAGGCTTAGGATTGGGTCTTGTCCATCACATCATTCTCCTAATGATGTGATCCCATTATCAACGACATCCAATGTCCATGGTTAGGAAACCGTAACCATCTATTGATCAACGAGCTAGTCAACTAGAGGCTTACTAGGGACATGGTGTTGTCTATGTATCCACACATGTATCTAAGTTTCTTATCAATACAATTATAGCATGGATAATAAACGATTATCATGAACAAGGAAATATAATAATAATCAATTTATTATTGCCTCTAGGGCATATTTCCAACAGTCTCCCACTTGCACTAGAGTCAATAATCTAGTTCACATCACCATGTAATTAACACTCACAGGTCACATCGCCATGTGACTAACACCCAAGAGTTTACTAGAGTCAGTAGTCTAGTTCACATCACTATGTGATTAACACTCAATGAGTTCTAGGTTTGATCATGTTACTTGTGAGAGAGGTTTTAGTCAACGGGTCTGAACCTTTCAGATCCGTGTGTGCTTCAAAAATCTCTATGTCATCTCCTAGATGTAGCTACCACGCTCTATTTGGAGCTATTCCAAATATCTGTTCTACTATACGAATCCAGTTTACTACTCAGAATAATCTGGATTAGTGTCAAAGTTTGCATCGGCGTAACCATTTACGACGAACTCTTTTACCACCTCCATAATCGAGAAAATTCCTTAGTCCACTAGTTACTAAGGATAACTTTGACCGCTGTCCTGTGATCCATTCTTGGATCACTCTTGTACCCCTTGACTGACTCATGGCAAGGCACACTTCAGGTGCGGCACACAGCATAGCATACTGTAGAGCCTATGTCTTAAGCATAGGGGACGACATTCGTCCTTTCTCTCTATTCTGCCGTGGTCGAGCTTTAAGTCTTAACTTCATACCTTACAACTCAGGCAAGAACTCCTTCTTTGACTGATCCATCTTGAATAACTTCAAGATCATGTCAAGGTATGTGCTCATTTGAAAGTACCATTAAGCGTTTTGATCTATCCTTATAGATCTTGATGCTCAATGTTCAAGTAGCTTAATCCAGGATTTCCATTGAAAACACTTTCCAAATAACCCTATATGCTTTCCAGAAATTCTACGTCATTTCTGATCAACAATATGTCATATACTCATCAGAAATTCTATAGTGCTCCCACTCACTTCTTTGGAAATACAAGTTTCTCATAAACTTTGTATACACCCAAAATCTTTGATCATCTCATCAAAGTGTACATTCCAACTCCGAGATGCTCACTCCAGTCCTCAGAAGGATTGCTGGAGCTTTGCATCCTTATTAGCATCTTTTCAGGATTGATAAAACCTTTCGGTTGTATCACATACAACCTTTCCTCAAGAAAATCGTCGAGGAAACAATGTTTTGACATCCTATCTGCAAGATTTCATAAATAATGCAGTGACTGCTAATATAATTCCAACAGACTCTTAGCATCGCTACGAGTGAGAAAGTCTCATCGTAGTCAACTCCTTGAACTTGTCGGAAAAACATCTTAACGACAAGTCGAGCTTTCTTAATGGTGATACTTACCATCATTGTCTGTCTTCCTTTTAAAATCCATCTGTACTCAACAGCCTTACGACCATCAAGTAGTTCTTCCAAAGTCTACACTTTGTTTTCATACATGGATCCTCTCTCGGATTATATGGCCTCAACCATTTATCAGAATCCGAGCCCATCATCGCTTCTCCATAGCTCGTAGGTTCATTGTTGTCTAGCAACATGACTTCCAAGACAGGATTACCTACCACTCTGAAGTAGTATGCATCCTTGTCATCCTACGAGGTTTGGGAGTGACTTGATTCGAAGTCTCATGATCAATATCATAAGCTTCCACTTCAATTGGTGTAGGTGCCACAGGAACAACTCTTTGTGCCCTACTATACACTAGTTGAAGTAACGGTTCAATAACCTCATCAAGTCTCCACCACCCTCCCACTCAATTCTTTCGAGAGAAACTTTTCTTTGAGAAAGGACCCAATTCAAGAAACAATCCCTTATTGCTTTCGGATCTGAGACAGGAGGTATACCCAACTGTTTTGGGTGTCCTATGAAGATGCATTTATCCGCTTTGGGTTCGAGCTTATCAGCCTGAAACTTTTCACATAAGCGTCGCAGCCCCAAACTTTTAAGAAATGACAGCTTAGGTTTCTCTAAACCATAGTTCATACGATGTCATCTCATCGGAATTACGTGGTGCCCTATTTAAAGTGAATGTGGTTGTCTCTAATGCTCAACCCACAAACTATTGTGATAATTCGATAAGAGACATCATGGTATGCATCATATCCAAATAGGGTGCAATTATGATGTTCGGACACACCATCACACTATGGTGTTCCAGGCTGTATTAGTTGTGAAACAATTTCCACAATGTCTTAATTTTGTGCCAAACTCATAATTCAGATATTCATCTCTATGATCATATCATGGATCTTTTATCCTCTTGTCACGACGATCTTTGAACTTCACACTGAAATTACTTGAACCTTTCAATAATTCAGACTCGTGATTCATTAAGTAAATGTACTCAACATCTACTCAAATCATCTGTGAAGAAAAAAAACATAACGATATCCACTACATGCCTCAGCACTCATTGGACTGCACACATCAAAATGTATTACTTCCAACAATTTGCTTTTTAGTTCCATTTTACTGAAAACGAGGCTTTCAGTCATCTTGCCCATGTGGTATGATTTGCATGTCTCAAGTGATTAAAATCAAGTGAGTCCAAACGCTCCATTTGCATGGAGTTTCTTCATGCATATACACCAATAGACATGGTTCGCATGTCTCAAACTTTTCAAAAATGAGTGAGTCCAAAGATCCATCAACATGGAGCTTCTTCATGCGTTTTATACCGATATGACTTACGTGGCTGTGCCACAAGTAGGTGGTACTATCATTACTATCTTTTGGCATGAACATGTGTATCACTACGATCGAGATTCAATAAACCATTCATTTTAGGTGTAAGACCATTGAAGGTATTATTCAAATAAACAGAGTAACCATTATTCTCCTTAAATGAATAACCGTATTGCGATAGACATAATCCAATCATGTCTATGCTCAACGCAAACACCAATCTCGATGGTAGAGGGAGCGTGCGATGCTTGATCATATCAACATTGGAAACACTTCCAACACATATCGTCAGCTCACCTTTAGCTAGTCTCCATTTATTCTGTAGTCTTTTGTTTCGAGTTACTAACCCTTAGCAACCGAACCGGTATCTAATACCCTGGTGCTACTAGGAGTACTAGTAAAGTACACATCAACACAATGTATATCCAATATACTTCTATCGACCTTGCCAGCCTTCTCATCTACCAAGTATCTAGGGTAATTCTACTCCAGTGGCTGTTCCCCTTATTACAGAAGCACTTAGTCTCGGGTTTGGGTTCAACCTTGGGTTTCTTCACTAGAGCAGCAGCTGAATTGCCGTGTCATGAAGTATCCCTTCTTGCCCTTGCCCTTCTTGAAACTAGTGGTTTCACTAACCATCAACAATTGATGCTCCTTCTTGATTTCTACTTTCGCGGTGTCAAACATCGCGAATATCTCAAGGATCATCATATATGTCCCTGATATATTATAGTTCATCACGAAGCTCTAGCAGCTTGGTGGTAATGACTTCGGAGAACCATCACTATCTCATCTGGAAGATTAACTCCCACTTGATTCAAGTGATTGCTGTACTCAGACAATCTGAGCACAAGCTCAACAATTGAGCTTTTCTCCCTTAGTATGTAGGCTAGAAGGAGGTCTTATACCTCTTGACATGGGCACGAGCCTGAAATCCCAATTTCAGCCCTCAAAACATCTCATATGTTTCGCGACATTTCAAAACCATCTTTGGTGCCTCAATTCTAAACCATTTAACAGAACTATCACGTAGTTATCAAAACGTGTATGTCAGATGTTCGCAACATCCACAGACGACGTTCGAGGTTCAGCACACTGAGCGGTGCATTAAGGACATAAGCCTTCTATGAAGCAATGAGGACAATCCTCAGTTTACGGACCTAGTCCGCATAATTGCTACTTTCAACTTTCAACTAATTTTTCTCTAGGAACATATCTAAACAGTAGAACTAAAGCGCGAGCTACGACATAATTTGCAAAATCCTTTTGACTATGTTCAGGATAATTAAGTTCATCTTGTGAACTCCCACTCAGATAGACATCCCTCTAGTCATCTAAGTGATTACATGATCCGAGTCAACTAGGCCGTGTCCGATCATCACGTGAGACGGACTAGTCAACATCGGTGAACATCTTCATGTTGATCGTATCTTCTATATGACTCATGCTCGACCTTTCGGTCTACTGTGTTCCGAGGCCATGTCTGTACATGCTAGGCTCGTCAAGTTAACCCTAAGTGTTTTGCATGTGTTCCGAGGCCATGTCTGTACATGCTAGGCTCGTCAACACCCGTTGTATTTGAACGTTAGAATCTAACACCCGATCATCACGTGGTGCTTCGAAACACGAACTGTCGCAACGGTGCACAGTTAGGGGAGAACACTTCTTGAAATTGTTGTAAGGGATCGTCTTATTTACTACCGTCGTTCTAAGCAAATAAGATGTATAAACATGATAAACATCACATGCAATCAAATAGTAGTGACATGATATGGCCAATATCATATAGCTCCTTTGATCTCCATCTTGGGGCTCCATGATCATCATTGTCACCGGCATGACACCATGATCTCCATCATCATGATCTCCATCATCGTGTCTCCATGAAGTTGTCACGTCATCTATTACTTCTACTACTACAGCTAACGGTTAGCAATAAAGTAAAGTAATTACATGACGTTTATGTTGACACGCAGGTCATAAATAAATTAAGACAACTCCTATGGCTCCTGCCGGTTGTCATACTCATCGACATGCAAGTCGTGATTCCTATTACAAGAACATGATCAATCTCATACATCACATATATCATTCATCACATCCTTTGGCCATATCACATCACATAGCATACCCTGCAAAAACAAGTTAGACGTCCTCTAATTGTTGTTTGCACGTTTTACGTGGCTGCTATGGGTTTCTAGCAAGAACGTTTCTTACCTACGCAAAGACCACAACGTGATATGCCAATTGCTATTTACCCTTCATAAGGACCCTTTTCATCGAATCCGATCCGACTAAAGTGGGAGAGACAGACACCCGCCAGCCACCTTATGCAACTAGTGCATGTTTGTCGGTGGAACCGGTCTCACGAAAGAGTACGTGTAAGGTTGGTCCGGGCCGCTTCATCCCACGATGCCGCCGAATCAAGATAAGACTAGTAACGGCAAGCATATTGAACAAAATCAACGCCCACAACTACTTTGTGTTCTACTCGTGCATAGAAACTACGCATAGACCTAGCTCATGATGCCACTGTTGGGGAACGTAGTATAAATTCAAAATTTTTCTACGTGTCACCAAGATCTATCTATGGAGAGACTAGCAACGAGGGGAAGGAGAGTGCATCTACATACCCTTGTAGATCGCGCGCGGAAGCGTTCAAGAGAACGGGGTTGATGGAGTCGTACTCGTCGTGATTCAAATCACCGATGATCCTAGCGCCGAACGGACGGCACCTCCGCGTTCAACACACGTACGGAATGGAGACGTCTCCCATGCCTTGATCCAGCAAGGAGGAGGGAGAGGTTGATGGAGATCCAGCAGCACGATGGCGTGGTGGAAGTAGCGGGATTCCAACAGGGCTTCGCTAAGCGCTGCGGGAGGAAGAAGATGTGTCACGGGAGGGAGAGGGAGGCGCCAGGCCTTAGATTGGTTTGCTCCTCCTTTTCCCCACTATATATAGGGCCAAGGGAGAGGGAGAGG